>NW_028244074.1:0-301653 GCF_964263255.1 Lissotriton vulgaris
TCATGATGAAAGATATATATATATATATTCACTGAAAAAACCATAGGTTATAGACCATATATAGTTAGGGATTAGCATTTACAAAACCTTATTTTAATCACACAAAACCATTGAAATTCGCATATATAGTTAGTTGCACTAACTATATATCGCGCACCCGCAATCCACTGCTGATGATGTCACACTCCCTTCCTGTAGAGTTGCGACTGCTCGATGATCTTTTAGTCTTTCGTAAAGCCTTAAAAACCTTCTTGTTTTAATAATTTCACTTTCCTCCCTTCTGTTGTGTTTCCTGTGGTGTTGCATTTTTACCTGCCATGCGCCTGGACGCCCCTTAGCTGGGGCAGCAGTGCGCATTACAAATGTATGTAACATAACATAACATAACATAACATATTAAATCATTCATGACATGGTCAGTGACATCACTGATGACATCACTGATGACAACTCAAATGACATCACTGATGACAACATCCAGTGACTGTATGTTTCTGTAAAGTTAAAATATGTTTTACATATTGAATAATGAGTGGATGTATAAGTGTCTGGATGAAGGATTCAGTAGGTGCATGACTGACTGTATGAGAGAGTGATTAAATGTGTCTCACTGAGTGCATAGGTTAGTGACTAAACTGTCTTAATTTGTGCATCATTATATCTGTTGTTCTGTAAACTGCTGCATGTGTTGATCAGTAGCTATATGAGTAACTATATGGGTTATTGATTGGTTGCCCAAGTATTTGTATGGGAGAGTGAGTGTGTGTGTGTGTGGGTGGCTGGGAGGTGTGTGACTCTGTGCAAAGATGTGTGAACAGTTGATTCACTAGATGTATGGGTTCAAAACTGCATGTGGAAACAGCTGTATGGGTGGTTGACTGTGTGCATGAGTGTATTGGTGAGTGAATGGATATCTCAGTGCTACATGTCAAAGTTAGTACATATGTAAAACATAGTACATGTGAGAGTTGACATATATACATTACTATGTATAAGAGCCAGTGAATGTGTGAGTGGCTGCATGGATCATTGAAAACTTGTATCAGTGATTGTATAAGAGAGTAAATATGTGTTAGAATATGTTTGAATAAGTAAGGTGTGTATAACTGTATAGTTGAGGAAATGGAGGTGTGATTGATTCTTTGCATGACTGACTAGGTGTATGAGTAACTCCATGGATGAGTGACAATCTGTGAGTGTCTGTTTACACTGAGTGTATCTAAGGTTATATTAGAGTCTGAAGAGGTTGATCGTATTATCACATGAATGATGTCATCAGTGATGTTGTCAGTGATGTTATTTGAGTTGTCATCAGTGATGTCATCAGTGATGTCACTGACCATGTCATGAATGATTTAATATGTGACATCATCAGCAGTGGATTGCGGGTGCGCGATATATAGTTAGTGCAACTAACTATATATGCAAATTTCAATCGTTTTGTGTGAGTAAAATAAGGTTTTGTAAATGCTAATCCCTAAATATATATGGTCTATAACCTATGTTTTTTTCAGTGAATTTCCAAGGTTTTGTAAATGCTAATTCCTAACTATATATGGTCTATAACCTATGTTTTTTTCAGTGAATTTCAATGGTTTTTTAATAGCAAATATCAAAAGCTGTAAAATGTATTCTTCTTTTAATCGAAAAATATATTTTATATGTTTTTAATATATTATTTTTATGTATATCTTTTTTTTATTATTTTTTTTGGTTCGCTACCGGCCCGCGCACCGGGTAGCTTCCCGTTAGCTCAATTTGGTGCCGTGACCCAGTCCGGGAACCGGTAAACGTTAGAAAACAACATCGTGATGCGTCGCGTAAGCGCGACATATCGCGTTGCCGTGTAATGCCTCTTATGACACGCCGCGTTAGCGCACCCGGAAGTGTTCCGGAGCGTGAACCGAGGCGCGAAGCGCAGCACCCCGGAAGCGCTCCGGGTGCGTAGCGAGACGCGTAACGTAAGCGTAACAAATCATGTGACTTGTTAATAAAACTTTTTATTGGTTCATTTCACTTTTGGTTTCCTAATGATGTAAGGCTACGTCATGTGACCTAAAAATAACACTTTTCATTGGTTTAGAACATTTTTGTTTCACAAATGATGAAAGCCCCCACCTTTTTTCTCACTCTGACTTTCAACTTTGTGAGAGGAAGACCTATTTTGATTATTAAGAGATGGCTTCAATAGTAGCTGCAGCTGGTGGACCCCCACCACCACCACCACCTCCTAGGAAGGAAGGACCACCTACCCAGTACATTCTCAACCCTGAGGAAGAGGAGGAAGAAGAGGAAGAGGAGGTACATGAGAGAGTATTCTTGCCTGAACAGCCCCGGAAATCGCACCACAAGGACAATTTCATTTGGCAATTTTTTACATTTCCTCAAGGCCAAAAAAAGGTCAATGCCCGTCATGTAACATGCCTGATCTGTAAAGAAGTTCTGTCCCGAGGCACAGATAAAAAGTATAGTTTCGGGAACTATACTATGCATCGCCACATGCAAAGGTGGCATCCAATAAATTACAGCGTGGCTGAGGTGCGTAACCTCCGTGAAAACCCACCAACTCCTGTGGCCACCACCTCAACACAGGAAAGTCTTTCAGGACCAGAGGCGAGGGAGACGGTCCCCAGTATCAAGACCAATTTTGCACACATCAAGCTAGTGTGCATTTATTGTGAGGGATTACTTTGTTACGGCGAGATGAGTGTAAATTTAATGAACAGAGCATATGAAAATCACAAGTGCTCAAAACGCCCCAAAAAGTGATTTTTTTTGCTCCTGTTGAGCCGTTTCTAATGCCTGTTTTTCATTGTTCCCCCTCAAAAAAATTTTTTTTTTTAAATTGTTCAAAAAATACACACAAAAAAATGTTCAGAAAAATAATAAAAAAATATTAAACAACAAAAACAATAAAAAAAGTTCTTTTCAGAACTACCTCCCATTTATAAAAAATTGCTAAAATGTTTAGCACTCTTGCAATCTCTTTTTTTTTTTATTCGCTTCCTGGTTCGCGCCCCGGTACGCGAACCGGAAGCGAACCAAAAAAAAAATAAAAAAAAAATAAAGTGTGAATATAAGGGAAGGAGACAGAGAGAATAATGTTAAAAGAAAGACAGCTAGAGGGAGTAACACAGAGATACTGTATAATAGATAATTATACAAAGAAAAGTTGTAAGAGGGAAAAATTGAGAAAAAGAAAATAGAAAAGGAAGTGAAAGAAAAAAAGAGTGTAGAAGAATAATAAACAAGAGTTACTTGGAGAATGTGAATGAATCTTCATATTAAAAAGAAAGAGAGTAAAGGATGTGGAGTAAGAGGTAGGGATAGAACTGGACTAAAACAACAACCCTGATGGAAGGTGTTTAAAAAACAGTGAGTGAAAGTAAATAGGATTAAAACAAGGTGTATGATAGTGAATAAGATTAAAACATGTAGAATGACAGAGAGAAAAAACAGAAAAAAGAAAAGAAGAAGTGATAGAAAAAGAATAATTGAAGCAGCAAAAAAATGAAAATAAAATAGTGTGCTTGAACTACAGAGAGAAAGCACAAAAAACAACTTGTAAAAGAGTGAAGAGACAGTGACAGTTTGTGTTAGAGAGACGGACTGAGTGAAAAGGAGTGAGGAACTGTGAGAACAGAGGGACTGACAAAAGGAGTGGAAGTAGTAGAGTAAGTAAGTAATTGAAAAGGAATGAGGGAAAAAGCAAAGGAAGGAAACTGAGGGTTAAGGAAATAAAGCAGTGGAAGTAATAGAAGTTGAATGTGATAGAGATGTAAGGGAAAAAGTACTAAATACTTACTTTATAGTTGTTGTTAACTCCATCACTTATAATTTTTTTTTAATTTCAATCTGTGAAAGAAAGTATTTGTATTTGTATTTGTATTTGTATGTCGATTTGTAGAGCGCGATTGCTGCCCGGGGGCGTCCAAGCTAAAGCTAAAGCTAAAGCTAAAGAACAAAAATTTGAAAAATATTAAAACATGTATTTAAAAAATAGAAAAGACAAGGTATAAGGTTGAAAATCATACAATTTTACAAAGAAATAAAGTTAGAGATAAAGATTCAGAAAGGAAAATAAAGTAACGGTGAAAGAGAGACAGAGTCAAAAAGAAATAAAAATAGTGAATAAAAAGGAGGATAGATTCAGTGACAGAAAAGAAGGATAGAAGAGAAAAATAAACTAAAGATGTGTAAGATACTAAAAGAATGTAAGTAAGGTAAACTAAATAAGGAAAGGGTGAATAAGGAAAAGAGAGTGAGGGAGAGAGGGGAAAACGATTTTCTACCATCAAGTATGTTGCAAAATCCTTCCATTCACTATTGTTTACCATTTCACTTTTTGTATATAAATCCACTAACTCAGTCTGATTCTTATAATAAGTCCGTCGACAACACACACAAGTGAAATTAGGCCTCTCACTTGATTTCACCATAAAAGTGGAAATTTCCTTGTGAAACTTATCTGTACTGAAAATCTGTACAGTCTCTTCCACATTACCTTCTTCTACTGGGTCAATTTCAACATTGTTCTCTTTACTAGCAAAGTAACAAAACTCAATTTCTTCACAAATATTCTTCACATCTACTTCAGAAACATGCAAAAGAGCAGTACTTAATTGTTTAAGCATAATTGCTGGACTCTTAGCATAATACAACATTCTAACTAATTTCCTCACTTTATTATGATGCACTGCTAGCATCCTGAAATGATGAAAAACACTCTGGCATACTATTCTGGAAAGACAAGCCAGTGAATGACCATGCAAACCTGTCACTTCTCTCACTCTGCAAGGATGTAATTCTTACAACAACTTCATTTTCTGTTTTAAACTTTTCTTATTAAATGCCCGTACAAAATCACAAAGCAAATTGATGGAATCCTGTTGCACACTGAAAATACTACTACACTTCCAGGTGTACGCTGGTCCCTTAGGACGTCTTCCTAAAACTTCATTACCTAACACCTCTTCTGCCTCTGTTGACACAAGTTTTTCTTTTTCAACCGGACAACCGTCTTTCACCTCATAAGCTCAACCACTGGTGTCAACTGCATGCACCAAATCATTGTCCTGGAAATAACTCTCCTCATTAAAAAATGCCTCACAACTTGAACTATGCATCCATTCTCCTGAAAAAACTTCACAAAAATTACTACGATTAACTGTTCTCTTCCATCTACTATTTGATTTGAAATCATAAATTGCCTTGTTTAGTTTCCTAATTCTATTGATTATCAAAATAAATAACTTTCGCTTAATTTCAAAAGCCTGATCAATAATTTTCTCTACATTTTTCTTTCTCCTATAAAAAGCCACTTTCTGTTGACCTTTCTTAATATTTTTTAACAAATTGCCAATTATCCTGTTGCGGAACATTCGTCTACGAATGTCTCTAAACAGATTTCTCCTTCTACTACCATGCACAGAGTTATCTCCTGCTCTAGCAGTAACATTTTTGAGGGGCTTTTCCTTCCCGTTTAAATTGGCTCTCTTTTTCTGAAGTAAAACATGTTCTGTAGTGATACTTTTTCGTCTGCAAATGTTTTTTAAAAAAGATTTTGTTGTCTTACCCGGAATTGTTTTGGTGACTTGACAAGTTTTTATTGTAGAGGACTGCTGCAATGCTTTACCAAGGTGGGGTATAAGTCGCTTTGCTTCTTTTCTTCTCCTTTGCCTTGAGGGCATGTTTGAATTTTTCAAAAAATCTTGAGTTGAATCTGTGGTAAATTTTAAAAAAATTTTTATTAAATACTATTACCAAACAGTAAATCAATAACAGTAAGCAAACAATTAACACACTAGATGTCAATTCTACCTATGGTAATTTAGCAGCATAGAAAGAATATGTACTGCTAGAATTTCATAGCCAGTATGGGGCATATTTACAAAGCCTTTGAGCCATTTTAAGTCAAAAAACACATTTTTAAAACACATCAAGTAAGTAAATTATTCTCCCAGATTCATGGGGAAGTGACTTAAAATGCCCTAACACACATGAGGGCATATTTACAAGGCCCTTGCACCACTTTTGCGTCACTTTTAACATGAGGAAAATGACGTGAAAGTGGCTTCAAGTCCTTATAAATATGCCCCATGCTGACTATGAAACTCTAGCAATACATATCAAGAAACCTAAAGTGCTTGAAGAAACATTTTTAAACACATCAAGTAAGCAAATTATTCTCCCAGATTCATGGGGAAGTGACTTAAAATGCCCTAACACACATGGGGACGTATTTACAAGGCCCTTGCACCACTTATGCGTCACTTTTAACATGGGGAAAATAATGTGAAAGTGACTCAAAGTCCTTGTAAATATGCCCCATGTTGGCTATGAAACTCTAGCAGTACATATCAAGACACCTAAATGACTTCAAGAAACGTTTTTAAACACATCAAGTAAACAAATTATTCTCCCTGATTCATGGGGCAAGTGACTTAAATTGGCCTAACACACATGGGGGCGTATTTACAAGGCCCTTGCACCACTTTTGCAACACTTTTAACATGGGGAAAATGACGTGAAAGTGGCTTCAAGTCCTTATAAATATGCCCCATGCTGGCTATGAAACTCTAGCAGTACATATCAAGAAACCTAAATGACTTTAAGAATCGTTTTTAAACACATCAAGTAAGCAAATTATTCTCCCTGATTCATGGGGCAAGTGACTTAAAATGCCCTAACACACATGGGAGCATATTTACAAAGCCCTTGCACCACTTTTGCGTCACTTTTAACATGGAGAAAATAACGTGAAAGTGGCTCAAAGGCCTTGTAAATATGCCCCATGCTGGCTATGAAACTCTAGCAGTACATATCAAAAAACCTAAATGAATTCAAGAAACGTTTTTAAACACATCAAGTAAGAAAATTATTCTCCCAGATTCATGGAGAAGTGACTTAAAATGCCCTAACACACATGAGGGCGTATTTACAAGGCCCTTGCACCACTTTTGCGTCACTTTTAACATGGGGAAAATAACGTGAAAGTGGCTCAAAGTCCTTATAAATATGTCCCATGCTGACTATGAAACTCTAGCAGTACATATCAAGAAACCTAAATGACTTCAAGAAACGTTTTTAAACACATCAAGTAAGCAAATTATTCTCCCCCATTCATGGGGAAGTGACTTAAAATGCCCTAACACACATGAGGGCGTATTTACAAGGCATACTAGTCTCTATCTAAATTAAATGAATCTTTCCTCTCCCTAGCAAATGCTGCTTGAATTTCAAAACAGTCTCAGACACACACCAATTTTTCTTTAGCAGAGCAAAGGGTATACACTCCAGAGGCTACAACCAGATTATTCTCCCAGATTCATGGAGAAGTGACTTAAAATGCCCTAACACACATGAGGGCGTATTTACAAGGCCCTTGCACCACTTTTGCGTCACTTTTAACATGGGGAAAATAACGTGAAAGTGGCTCAAAGTCCTTATAAATATGTCCCATGCTGACTATAAAACTCTAGCAGTACATATCAAGAAACCTAAATGACTTCAAGAAACGTTTTTAAACACATCAAGTAAGCAAATTATTCTCCCCCATTCATGGGGAAGTGACTTAAAATGCCCTAACACACATGAGGGCGTATTAACAAGGCATACTAGTCTCTATCTAAATTAAATGAATCTTTTCTCTCCTTAGCAAATGCTTTTTGAATTTCAAAACAGTCTCAGACACACACCAATTTTTCTTTAGCAGAGCAAAGGGTATACACTCCAGAGGCTGCAACCAGATTGTTCTCCCAGATTCATGAAGAAGTGACTTAAAATGCCCTAACACACATGAGGGCGGATTTACAAGGCCCTTGCACCACTTTTGCGTCACTTTTAACATGGGGAAAATAACGTGAAAGTGGCTCAAAGTACTTATAAATATGCCCCATGCTGACTATGAAACTCTAGCAGTACATATCAAGAAACCTAAATGACTTCAAGAAACGTTTTTAAACACATCAAGTAAGCAAATTATTCAACCCCATTCATGGGGAAGTGACTTAAAATGCCCTAACACACATGAGGGCATATTTACAAGGCATTCTAGTCTCTATCTAAATTAAATGAATCTTTTCTCTCCTTAGCAAATGCTTTTTGAATTTCAAAACAGTCTCAGACACACGCCAATTTTTCTTTAGCAGAGCAAAGGGTATACACTCCAGAGGCTGCAACCAGATTATTCTCCCAGATTCATGGAGAAGTGACTTAAAATGCCCTAACACATATGAGGGCGGATTTACAAGGCCCTTGCACCACTTTTGCGTCACTTTTAACATGGGGAAAATAACGTGAAAGTGGCTCAAAGGCCTTGTAAATATGCCCCATGCTGGCTATGAAACTCTAGCCGTACATATCAAGAAACCCAAATGACTTCAAGAAACGTTTTTAAACACATCAAGTAAGCAAATTATTCTCCCTGAATCACGGGGCAAGTGAAATATTTGTTTAAAGAAGCAGACACCATTTTTTCCTTCTCTTAAATTTAAAAAGCATTGCTTTTCCATAAAAACGATTTTCAAGTCAAAATTTGAAAACACAGCACAGCTCCTATGTATAAGCACACCCTGTCAGTACTAAAACTTCAATTTATCTCTAATTACAATTTCTCAAAGAAACAAAATCTTTTTGTAAAACATTTGACACAAAGCAACATTTTAAATACACAACTTTCTTCCTAATTTTCTCCCTAAAGCATACTAGTCTCTATCTAAATAAATGAATCTTTTCTCACCTTAGCAAATGCTTTTTGATTTTCAAAACAGTCTCAGACACACACCAATTTTTCTTTAGCAGAGCAAAGAGTATGCACTCCAGAGGCTGCAACCAACAATGCCACAGAAATGCTGTAATTCATCACACATATCTCTCATGTCACCCAATCAAAACTCTTCCCTCACTTATTTCAAATCAACACCCTTCCCCCTCTGCCCTTTCTGCTTTTTTTCCATAGCAACTACCTCCTGAAAGACCTCTCATGTTTACAAGTTCACACAACAATGTTTCAAATGAACTCTGAACTCTCAGTACACCTGCTTATCCAGTGCAATGTTTCTTAAAATGATTTTTTCTTAACCATTCGAATTACATCTTTCAAAGAACACATCCATGCACCCTAACTTTCTGTTTTCAGCAATCAAAATCCACCAATCACTGCTACTGAATCATTAGCACTAAAACTCCACAGTTTTTTTCATTACAAACTCCTACTGTTCCAACTGCCATTTAATTCCCACACTTCATCTAACTGCAGCAGAACCGCCTTTCACAATGTTTTCTGTCTGGATTCTTGGACATAGCTACACCCACTGGGTTCACAGGTATGCTGATAACAGAAATTTACACAACCTCAATTTACAAAATGTGGAAATCAAATGGATTGGCCAGAGAGGATTGAAATGTCACCAATTGATACCTTTGGTGAAAACCTTTTTGCATTTGCCAAACCCTGACCTCATAATAGTGCACTGTCGAGGAAATGATTTGGGCACTTTGACTGGGGTAGGTCTGGAAATGCTTTTAAAGGACACCTTTGAGCAATTGATGGCACTTTTTCCTTAAACTGCCTTGTATATTCCAATATATGCCAAAGACAGAAATGGAGGTGGTCCAATCAATTTTGTCCACAAATTGAGAAAGCGAGGAAGCATGTAAATAAGTCTGTTTCAGCTTACATGAGAGACCATGGAATGGGCTCCATCTACAACAATAACTTGCGTTACTAGATGCAAGATATCTACAGAGAAGATGGTGTGCACTTCACAGATGAGGGGAACAGAGTTTTCATCCAGAATTTAAGACTGTGTATTGGTACATACTTATAAGTACCTAAATCTTCCACAGACCCAAAAGCTCTTTTCAGAGCTACCCTAACTATGATTACTCTATATAAATTTTAAATGTAACTTTTTTTTTACTAATTTTCGCGATTTACGCTTTCCGGAGCGCTACATCGGGCGCTAACCGCGCGAAAATTAGAATTTTTTTTTTTAGACATATATGAGCCTCTTCATCCACCCTCACAAAACCTAGGGCGTCAGGATATGTCTCCCTTGCCCCCTTTTACACAAACCCAGCATTGTTTATCATCCATCTTGTGTCCAAATTAGACCCTAACGCAAGATGGCGGACTCCCGTTACACTACCGGTAAGCTACCCGGTTCGCGTACTGGGTAGCGCTTCCACCGCAAAAAATCGAATTTTTTATTTTTTTAATTTTTTGTCCGCGGGGCCCTTTAATAGCCCCCACATCAATCCTAGGGGGTCAAGAGGGGTCTACCTTGCACCCTTCAATTCATTTCCCCCTTCGTTTATTTCCACCTCTTGTCTCTCGATCCTACCGAGAGACAAGATGGCGGCCGCTCCGAACTGTTTAGAATGTTCACAGTCACCAGGGAGCCAATCCGCTTCTCCACGCGAAGTTCCGTTACACGTCTGGTACGCGAAATGGGGTGCTAACCGGGACGCTGTCACAGATATATATATTTTCTTGAACGTTAATTTCTCAAAATCCACTGGAGCACATATCTTGAGACCTAGCAAAGGCACATCGGGCTACCAGTCCCTACAATTTTGCCAAGTTTCATAAAAATCCATTCAGCCGTTCGAGCTAAAAGTGAGTCCAACCGCCCTATGGAAATTAACATGGGGAAAACACGTTTTTAGACCCCCTTTTTACTCGGCCCCCACTTCACGAAACCCCCCCAAACTTTCAGGGGACGCTCAGAAACAAAATGTGCCATTTTCCTGAAACTTTCAGCCAACTCCGTCTTTCAACGCCAAAGTTATTCAACATAGAATTTTCAGAAATCCCTATTCAAAAAAATCCTAACTATATATACCTACTGGCGACCGCCAGTAGGTATATATATATATATATATATATATATATATATATATATATATATATATATATATATATATATATATATATTACCTACTGGCGGTCGCCAGTAGGTATATATAGTTAGGATTTTTTCTCTATGGGATTTTTGAAAATTCTATGTCTAATAACTTTGGCGTTTGTGGACGGAATTGGCTGAAATTTTCAGGAAAATGGAACATTTTGTTTCTGAGCAGCCCCTGACAATTTGGGGGGGTTTCATCAAGGGGGGGCCGAGAAAAAAGAGGGGTCTCAAAACACGTTTTTCCCATGTTAATTTCCATAGGGCGGTTGGCCTCACTTTTAGCTCGAACGGCTGAATGGATTTGCACGAAACTTGGCAAAATTGTAGGGACTGTTAGCCCGATGTGCCTTTGCTAGGTCTCAATATATGTGCTCCAGTGGATTTTGAGTAATTTAGGTTAAAAAAAAGATATATATCTGGGCGGAGCCTAACCACACATCTGATCTGATTGGCTGTCAGCACTTCATCCAAGAAGTGTTGGCAGCCATCTTGGGACCAATATACATGATAGCACCTCATTAAAAAGCATTGTAGTTAATAGAGGGTTTTAGGACTTTAGTTACATTATAAATCATTTGTTGATGGTACCATACTCGTTTTAGGAATTGTGGTGGGTTCTAAGGTGATTTTACCATGTGAAAAAACCTTCTGCTGTGATATCATGAATATTGTTTGAAAGAAAACTAATATCTCATGATTTTCCCACAGTGGTTTGGAAGGGGATCTATAAGCTAAACTGAAAGCATATTTTCTGTAAATTCACATTATCTTTCTCAGTCATGTGAAAATGAAGTCTGACATTCTCAGTAAAACATGTACATCCAACAAGGACAGAGACTGTCAGTTGATTCCTTTGTGTTCTACTGCAGCCTCCTAGAGTGTTCTAAAGAACAACTAGAGCGCTAACAGTCCTACTTATTACAAAGGTATGGCACACCTGAAGCCATCTTCATTGGAATAAAGTGGTAACTCTTAAAACATTTAATTTAAAAAAAAACAACATGAGGGGGTATATTTTGCCATAGAAAGTATGATTAGTGCTGCAGAATGAAAAATTAGGGCACATTTTGAGTGACTTCTCAAATCCTTTTCTATTTCATTAAAACATTCTGACATGCAGTCTCCCAAAATGGCCACCAGAGACAAAAGAGCCCAAATGTAGCCCAAATATCACCCAGATGTAGCCCAAGTATAGCCCAATGACAGAATGTCCCAGAGTGTTCTAAAGAACAACTAGAGCGCTAACAGTCCTACTTATTACAAAGGTATAGCACACCTAGAGCCATCGTGATGGGAATAAAGTGGTAACTCTTAAAACATTTAATTTAAAAAGGAACAAAATGAGGGGGTATATTATGCAATAGAAGGTATTATTAGTGCTGCAGAAAGAAAAATTAGGGCACATTTTGAGTGACTTTTCAAATCCTCTTCTATTTCATTAAAAAATTCTGACATGCAGACTCCCAAAATGGCCACCAGAGACAAAAGAGCCCAAATGCAGCCCAAATATCACCCAGATGTAGCCCAAGTATAGCCCAATGACAGAATGTCCCAGAGTGTTCTAAAGAACAACTAGAGCGCTAACAGTCCTACTTATTACAAAGGTATGGCACACCTGAAGCCATCTTGATTGGAATAAAGTGGTAACTCTTAAAACATTTAATTTAAAAAGGAACAAAATGAGGGGGTATATTTTGCCATATGAATTATGATTAGTGCTGCAGAAAGAAAAATTAGGGCACATTTTGAGTGACTTCTCAAACCCTCTTCAATTTCATTAAAAATTTCTGACATACAGTCTCCCAAGATGGCCACCAGAGACAAAAGAGCTCAAATGTAGCCCAAATATCACCCAGATGTACCCCAAGTATAGCCCAATGACAGAATGTCCCAGAGTGTTCTAAAGAACAACTAGAGCGCTAACAGTCTTACTTATGACAAAAGTATGGCACACCAGAAGCCATCTTGATTGGAATGAAGTGGTAAGTCTGAAAACACTCAATTTAAAAAGGAACAACATGAGGGGGTTAATTTTGCCATAGAAAGTATGATTAGTGCTTCAGAAAGAAAAATTAGGGATCATTTTGAGTGACTTCTCAAATCCTCTTCTATTTCATTAAAAAAATTCTGACATGCAGACTGAAACATGCACTTTGAATACCAGCAGCAGACGTCCCTGGTGAGCAGTAGCTTTACTACAGTGATCTAATGTGCAACTAGAGTGCTAACATTCAGAATTTATGGCAAATGTGTGACACATCTGAATGCCTTCTTGATGGAACCAAAGTAAACAAGCATTGAAAATGCAATAGATCTCGCCCTCGTTTAAGTTAAAGCCACTCTGTTTGTAATGAGGTGGCTTTTTAGCTTTGCTTTTATTAGTGTTTTTTCAACTTTCATGTAAATAACATGCATCTGTATGCATATAAGTATATGTATGCATGCATTTATGTTTGTATTTATATAGATATACAGATGATATATGTTTATATATGTATGTATATATATATATTCACTGAAAAAACCATAGGCTATAGACCATATATAGTTAGGAATTAGCATTTACAAAACCTTGAAAATTCACTGAAAAAACCATAGGTTATAGACCATATATAGTTAGGAATTCGCATTTACAAAACCTTATTTTACTCACACAAAACCATTGAAATTCGATATATAGTTAGTTGCACTAACTATATATTGCGCACCCGCAATCCACTGCTGATGATGTCACATATTACATCATTCATGACATGGTCAGTGACATCACTGATGACATCACTGATGACATCTCAAATGACATCACTGATGACATCTCAAATGACATCACTGATGACATCACTGATGACATCTCATTTGACATTACTGATCACATCACTGATGATATCATTCATGTGATAATACGATGAACCTCTTCAGACTCTAATATAACCTTAGATACAATCAGTGTAAACAGACACTCACAGACTGTCACTCATCCATGGAGTTACTCACACACCTAGTCAGTCATGCAAAGAATCAATCACACCTCCATTTCCTCAACTATACAGTTATACAAACTTTACTTATTCAAACATATACTAACACATATTTACTCTCTTATACAATCCCTGATACAAGTTCACAATGATCCATACAGCCACTCATACATTCACTGGATCTTATGCACAGTTATTTATATATGTCAACTCTCACATGTACTGTGTTTTACATATGTACTTACTTTGACATGTAGCACTGAGATATCCATTCACTCACCAATACACTCATGCACACAGTCAACCGCCCATACAGCTGTTTCCACATGCACTTTTGAAACCATACATCTAGTGAATCAACTGCTCACACATCTATGCACAGAGTCATACACCTCCCAGCCACCCACACACACTCAGTCTCCCATACAAATACTTGGGCAACCAATCAATAACCCATATAGTTACTCATATAGCTACCAACACATGCAACAGTTTACAGAACAACAGACATAATGATGCACAAATTAAGACAGTTTAGTCACTAACCCATGCACTCAGTGAGACACATTTAATCACTCACTCATACAGTCAGTCATGCACCTACTAAATCCTTCATCCAGACACTTATACATCCACTCATTCTTCAATATGTAAGACATATTTTAACTTTACAGAAACATACAGTCACTGGATGTTGTCATCAGTGATGTCATCAGTGATGTCATTTGAGATGTCATCAGTGATGTCATCAGTGATGTCACTGACCATGTCATGAATGATGTAATATGTGACATCATCAGCAGTGGATTGCGGGTGCGCGATATATAGTTAGTGCAACTAACTATATATCGAATTTCAATGGTTTTGTGTGAGTAAAATAAGGTTTTGTAAATGCGAATTCCTAACTATATATGGTCTATAACCTATGGTTTTTTCAGTGAATATATATATATATATCTGAGGATTCCCACAGGGGGAAATGAAAACGCACTCTCTCGTTTCAATTCAGTGATAGCGGTTTATTTAGTAACCAGTACCCAACGCGTTTTGCTTCTTACAAAGCTTGCTCACGGGATGTTGAGCCAGTTTCTAAGTCCTCCTTTTAAAAACCAGGTCATGTGACTTCCTGTGTTGTTGTTACATGCATGCTGGTTAATGTAGTTCCAATACATTTTAGTGTTTCCCACTCTTGTTTTGGGTTCTCTTGTGCCTCAGTTCTCCTGAAAAAACAAGATGGTGGCCAACACTTCCTGGTTCGGGCTGTAGCCGTATCTAAAGGTCCCATAGAAAATGCTGTTTGAAAAATTTCTAATTAAATTTTCTCAAGAACTACTAGAGGGATGTTCACCAAACATAGCAAAGGCACATCTGCATACCAGTCCCTACCATTTTGCCAAATCTGGTATAATTCCGTTCAGCCGTTCGAGCTGTAGCCTTGTCAGAATGTCCCTATTTAAATTAACATGGGAAAAACACATTTTGGGACCCCCCTTTTTTCTCGGCCCCCACTTGACCAATTCCCCCAAAACCTTCAGGGAAGGAGCGGAGCGCAGCGAGGCAAATTTAAGGAAAATTACAGGCAGATCCCTCAATCGGCGCCAAAGTTATTCATCAGTGATGTCATTTGAGATGTCATCAGTGATGTCTTCAGTGATGTCACTGACCATGCCATAAATAATGTAATTTGTGACATCATCAGCAGAGGATTGCGGGTGCGCGAAATATAGTTAGTACAACTAACTATATAGGAGCAATTTCAATGGTTTTTTAAATGCTAATTCCTAACTATATAAGGCCTGGAACCTATATATATATATATATATATATATATATATATATATATATATATATATATATATATATATATATATATATATATATATATATATATATATATATATATATATATATATATATATATATATAACCTACTGGCGTGTTGCCAGTCGGTATATATAGTTAGGATTATTTGTCTATGGAACTTTTGAAAATTCTATGTCTAATAACTTTGGCGTTTGTGGACGGAATCGGCTGAAATTTTCAGGAAAATGGCACATTTTGTTTCTGAGCAGCCCCTGAAAATTCGGGGGGGTTTCATCAAGGGGGGGCTGAGAAAAAAGGGGGTCCCAAAACATGTTTTTCCCATTCATTTTTCCATAGGGCCTTTGGCCTCACTTTTAGCTCGAACGGCTGAATGGATTTGCACGAAACTTGGCAAAATTGTAGGGACTGTTAGCCCGATGTGCCTTTGCTAGGTCTCAATATATGTGCTCCAGTGGTTTTTGATAAATTAACGTTTTAAAACAAGATATATATCTGTAACAGCGCTCCGGGCTGCGCTCCGGTCCGCTTACTTTTCGCGAAACGGAACTTTGCGCGCAGAAAGCTGATTGGCTCTCCGGTGTCTGTCAACATTCTAAACAGTCCGGAGCGGCCGCCATCTTATCTCTCGGTAGGATCGAGAGAGAAGAAGAGGTGAAAAACGAAGGGGGAATTTAATGAAAGGGGGCAAGGTATACCCCTCTTGACCCCCTAGGAATGATGTTGGGGTTAATAAAGGGTCCCGTGGGGAAAATAAAAAAAAAATTATTTTTCACGGTAGAAGCGCTTCCCGGGCCGCGAACTGGGCCGCAAACTGGTAGCGAAACGGGAATTCGCCATTTTGTGTTTCATTTTAATTAAATTACTAGGTATAAGGGGGTGCCGGAGACGTATCCTGACCCCTTATGTTTTCTGAGGGTGGCTGAGGAGGCTCATATATGTTGATACATGTCTTCCAGCGGCTGTGCGTGAGCTTTTTTTTTTTTTTTGCTGCGTGACGTCTGTTAACGTTCGATTCGATGGAAATCAGGAAGTGTTGACCACCATTTTGTCACTGCGAGTAAATATTTTGTTATAAATGAATCCTTATTGATAAACATTGTCTGCGCCATCTTGCCTTTTTGTCCAATGCCACAATTTTGTCGTGCACGGCAGCCATTTTAGATGCCTTGACCAGACCCACTCTCTGCACGCCGTCGATTCTCAGCACGGCTCCCCACCCTCGCAAGCATCTCCTCCACGCACTGGTCACCCCCGCTCTCTCTCTCATGCATGGGCCATATACTTCCCCCCATCTGCGCTGCTCTTCCCTGAGAATCACACCCTGTGCCCGCCCGACACCTCCCTTTCACCCTATTCACTACCGCACCCTCTGACACTCTTCTTCCTCTGTGTCCGATTGTCCAGGCCGGACCCAGGCTATCACCTAGCCCTGCGGATGTAGTTTATGGCCCCAGCTGTAGAGAATCCAGACATACCAATCCTCCCGATTCAGGCGTGAGACTACTGATTTCAGTGCTAGTCTTCCGCCTCCCGATTCCTGCAAGGAAAAACCCGGGGGCATATTACCAACAACTAGCGATAATTTTTGTCTCTAACTTGTTTAGAGACAAAAATTATCGCCGCACATCGGCGAATTTTATCGCAGATAAACCTTGCTATTAGCAAGGTTTATCGCAAATGCGATAAAAAACGGCCGCAATGCATTATTATCGCTGAAAAGTCAGCGATATTCATGCATTATCCAGCAAATGCTCTTAGCCATGTTATCCACCTTCCATTGGATAACATGGCTAAAAACTGCTCAGGGCAGGTGTTAGCTTTTGGAGATATTCGCGCTTAGCGCGAATATCTCCAAAAGTTGGTAATAGGAGATAGCGATGTTAGGGACTGTTTCCAGTCGCTAACATCTTGGCACGCCCACTTTGCATGTCATTAGTGATAAATATCACTGACATGCAAAGCGGGGCCCAAGATGGTCACTATCTCCTTTTAGCTGTCACTAACTGGTGTTAGCGACAGCTTGGTAATAGGGAGATAATTTTATCTCCTTTTTTTTGGCTTTTAAAGCCAAAAAAGCGGAAATAAACCCCCTTGATAATATGCCCCACGATTCCTCGGGGGTTTCAGCTGACAGGGCTTGGTATTGTGTTATGTGCTAATTCTTCCAGGAAACGTCAGAGGGTCGATGCAGGGGTTCTAGAAGGGGTGATAAACCATTTAAGCCTCATGAACAAGCGCATGGTCTTTTAAAGATTTGTGAAGTACTCGGGGCAGCGGTGTGTGTGTGCACTCTTTCAGGAGCGGGCGGGGGGGGGGGCACTGCCAGCAACTTGCCAGGCCAGGCAGTGTTCAACACGTGCATCACCCTTTGTCTGCCTGCTATTGCGCTCCATGCTTCGGAAAGGTAAGAAAAAGAACGTGCATTTGAGTTTGAAATGTCCGATCCTGTAGCAGTACACTTGCAAAGCCCACACATGACAATAACCTGATTCAAGGCCCCATTCACCCGATTTTAAAAAAAAATATAGTACTCCAAGAAAGTAGGATTATAAAACTTTATTAACTTTTAAATATAACGAACGCAACAAAAACTGTAAATATATTTAAACATTTTTTGATTAAAAAAAACAACAATGGTCAGAAGCTGTCTTTTGTGCGAATAGTCCCAAGGCAGCACAACGTGCTGAGTTGTGGAAGGCACCCAGGTGAAGAACCATCCCTTCTTTAAACCCCATGGTGACCAACTATAGTTTCAATGAGTGCTATGTCCCAGGTTTTACATAAAGTAGTGTTTACCTAGAGTGGTGCTGTGTAGGACACTCTGAATGGAAATTAACCAGAACTATAACGATAACAACAACAACAACAATAATATAACTTTTATGCCCAAATTACGCAAACATTTAGCTAATCTGCTAAAGGGGGGAGTCGCCATATCTTTTGATAATTTATTCACCCATCCGTAGCCTCTCTAATCTCCATTACAATGTGTTTCTTGCTGAAATTAACCAGAACTATAACCATAACAACAACAACAACAATAATATAACTTTAATGTCCAAATTACGCAAAGATTTAGCTAATCTGCTAAAGGGGGGAGTCGCCATTTCTTTGGATAATTTATTCATCCATCCGTAGCCTCTCTTATCTCCATTACAATATGTTTCTTGCTGTCGCTAGCTGATGAAAAAACTAAAGTGATAACTTCCTCATCCATATTTTGTCTTTCTTTGTTCCTTAAGATGTTATCTGTGTCAACCTCTTCCGAGAATGCTGATGCGTTAGGGATTTCCTTGTGTTTCTTAATAGCATTGGTGTCTGCACACTTCTTTGTCAATTCTGTGAACATGATAACTGCTTCATAAACAGACGATATCTTTGTTAAGTCATTAGTGTTAAGTGTGTCTGAAACTACAGTGCCCTTCTGTTTTTCTTTCTTCAGGCTCTACAGAGTTTTGTGTGTTGTTCTTTTGAGCGACAATTATTCCAGAGGTTTCAGGTTCACTTGTTTTGTCCTGCAGTGAGTTAACAGCTTTAGAGACTTCATGTTTATTTGCTATGTCCTGCTGTGCGTCAACTGCTTCAGAGACGTCAGCCTCATTTGTTATGTTTGACTAGATCCTGGACCTGCCCGGCCGCGCCCAAAATGGCGCCGGTGTAAATGGGACTCGTAACTGCTTGTTGTGTACTGGTTGCCCAACTTTGATATCACGAGATACGTATGCAGTTTTGAAGCACATGGCGGAGGCTCGTCTGCTGTAGTGGGGTGCCCCTTTATCGTTTCAGTTGCCATTCCGCCCGCTTTTGCTACACTGTGCCTTTTCCGCCATTCAGCTGTTTACCACCCGCTCTTACGGCTACAGCGTCTCGCTCACCATGTAGTTGAGTTGCTCCCACTCTTGCGGTGCAGCGATAGGCGGCTGCCACAGGACTCTTAAAATGGCGGCCGGCTCTTCGGATTTGGGCCTGGTCCAGTAAAATGGCCCTGGGACACCTTGGAACTCAGACGCTTGTCTGCCAGGGCTTGGGTCCCATTCTCGAAAGCGTCCCCTCAGCCTTGAAGATTCTACAAAAGTCTTGGGGGCCCTCGACTCCCGCAGGCTTCCGGTGGGGAGCGGCTGCCATGATTGCTTGCGGAATGGCCACGACGGAGCTACGAGATGGTGGTGCTCTCATGGTGACGCCAGCTTCAGTCTGAAACATCCAGAAACAAGGTGGGGCTTTCATCGTTTGGGAAAAAAAATGTTTTAATCCAATGAAAAGTGTTATTTTTAGGTCACATGACCTAGTCTTACATCATTAGGAAAACAAAAGTAAAATGAACCAATGAAAAGTTTTATTAACAAGTCACATGACCTGTTATGCTTACGTTACGCGCTGCGCGGCGCGCTCTGGATCGTTTCCGGGAAGCTGCGCCTTGCGCACCAGAGCACTTCCGGGTGCGCTAACGCGGCGCGTCATATGACGCATTACGCGACAACGCAGGTCCAGAATATAGTCAAAATGTCTCCACCAACCAGCGGTCGGAATACAACCGCTTTCAGCAGTCCAAAAAGTTCTGTTAAATCTTAAGAGCGGGAGCAACTCAACTACATGGTGAGCGAGACGCTGTAGTCGCAAGAGCGGGCGGTAAACAGCTGAATGGCGGAAGAGGCACAGAGTACCAAAAGCGGGCGGAATTTCAACTAAAACGGTAAAGGGGCGCCCCACTACAGCGTGTCTTCAGGTCAAACGGATTGTGGGACAAGGTCCAGAATGGAAGAGTCATCAAAAGGCAAAAAATTCCGCCGGACCCCGGGAGCCGGCCGCCTATGTCGGGGGCGATCTCAGGCCACACCAGGGCAACACGACTTGGGGAGGGGGCAGGAGCCAAGCGCCCCCTCCCAGTCCGCGCCATCTCACCGCCCCTCGGGGGCCTCCGTCAAGCGGTTTAGGGAGGCACCGTATCACATTGTTTTCCAATGCAGTCAGGTCCACAAACGGACCCCACTTACTTTGAATAGTGAAGCTGCAGCAGGTGCAAATAAGGTTTAGACAGTGTTACAAGCGCTGCTTAGAACTCTGAAGTATGGCACTCAACATCCAGGACTTATGCATTTTGTGTAAGGCAGTGACATCGAAGCAACTCAGGGACCAAAAGCATGAACGAACACTCACGTATGAAAATCTTATTTGGGGAAGGGGCAGGATCCAAACGCCCCCTCTCAGTTCGCGCCACTACACCGTATGTAGAAAATCTGAAGCCATCGTTCTACAAACTCTCAACGCTTGCTATCAGTGCATGAGTTTTATGCTCGATCGATTGAGCTAGCCGGATCGGGCAACAAAAAGTATAAAATAGTTATGTAAATAGTTATTTAATAAAATGTTTTACCCTGTTTCTTTGCTGGTGTGTTGTCTATATTTATAATATTTGCATAGGGTTTGTCGTTATTTTGGGCGGGGTGGGTGGCGGAGTCGAGCTGTCTTGCAGCCCTCATGGTGTGGAGCTCAGTTCATTTCACTATTTTCGTATTTCTCATGAAGGGTTGTTCCTAATGTTTGTATTTTAGCGAGGTCAAAAAGAGATCCAATTAGTGGTCTACTGATTTTGCTCGATTACTTTTATTTTTTACACGATTTTTCACTATCTGCAAAGACTAAACAGAGTATTGCGACTTTGTGCTTGGTTGTAAATAGAGAATGATCCAAAGAGAACCAATTCTAAAACAGTAAATGCTTGGATAACAATCAATCAAATGGAGAGACAAGCAGGTACGACGGATTACAACGGGGGTAAAGGTCTGCGTTAACTACCCTTCACTATCTGCAAAGAGAGAGTACTACTAAGAGAAAAGAGGGGAGGGGGGGCAGCGTTCAAAGCACATCAGCGTGCATAAACACGAAAACGTTTTTACCTATCACGTACTTGACATTTGACAGCTTTTGATATTTGCTATTAAAAAACCATTGAAATTCACAGAAAAAACCATAGGTTATAGTCCATATATAGTTAGGAATTTGCATTTACAAAACCTTGAAAATTCAATGAAAAAACCATTGGTTATAGAACATATATAGTTAGGAATTTGCATTTACAAAACCTTATTTTACTCGCATAAAACCATTGAAATTCCATATATAGTTAGATGCGCTAACTATATATCGCGCACCCGCAATCCACTGCTGATGATGTCACATATTACATCATTCATGACATGGTTAGTGACATCACTGATGACATCACTGATGACATCTCAAATGACATCACTGATAAAATCACTGATAACATCTCATTTGACATTACTGATCACATCACTGATGATATCATTCATGTGATAATACCATGAACCTCTTCAGACTCTAATATAACCTTAGATACAATCAGTGTAAACAGACAGTCACAGACTGTCACTCATCCATGGAGTTACTTACACACCTAGTCAGTCATGCAAACAATCAATCACACTTCCATTTCCTCAACTATACAGTTATACACACCTTACTTATTCAAACATATACTAACACATATTTACTCTGTTATACAATCCCTGATACAAGTTCACAATTATCCATACAGCCACTCACACATTCACTGGCTCTTCTGCACAGTTATTTATATATGTCAACTCTCACATGTACTGTGTTTTACATATGTACTTACTTTGACATGTAGCACTGAGATATCCATTCACTCACTAATACACTGATGCACACAGTCATCCGCCCATACAGCTGTTTCCACATGCAGTTTTGAACCCATACATATAGTGAATCAACTACTCACACATCTATGTACAGAGTCACACACCTCCCAGCTACCCATACACACACACTCAGTGTCCCATACAAATACTTGGACAACCAATCAATAACCCATACAGTTATTCATATAGCTACTGATCAACACATGCAGCAGTTTGTAGAACAACAGATATAATGATGCACAAATTAAGATAGTTTAGTCACTAACCCATGCACTCATTAAGACACATTTAATCATTCTCTCATACAGTCAGTCATGCACCTACTAAATCCTTCTTCCAGACACTTATACATCCACTCATTCTTCAATATGTAAGACACATTTTAACTTTACAGAAACATACAGTCACTGGATGTTGTCATCAGTGATGTCATTTGAGATGTCATCAGTGATGTCATCAGTGATGTCACTAACCATGTCATGAATGATGTAATATGTGACATCATCAGCAGTGGATTGCGGGTGCGCGATATATAGTTAGCGCATCTAACTATATATGGAATTTCAATGGTTTTATGCGAGTAAAATAAGGTTTTGTAAATGCAAATTCCTAACTATATATGTTCTATAACCAATGGTTTTTTCATTGAATATATATATATATATATATATATATATATATATATATATATATATTCACTGAAAAAACCATAGGTTATAGACCATATATAGTTAGGAATTAGCATTTACAAAACCTTGAACATTCACTGAAAAAACGATGGGTTATAGACCATATATAGTTAGGAATTAGCATTTACAAAACCTTATTTTACTCACACAAAACCATTGAAATTTCATATATAGTTAGTTGCACTAACTATATATCGCGCACCCGCAATCCACTGCTGATCATGTCACATATTACATCATTCATGACATGATCA
Source organism: Lissotriton vulgaris (assembly GCF_964263255.1). NCBI lineage: Eukaryota > Metazoa > Chordata > Amphibia > Caudata > Salamandridae > Lissotriton > Lissotriton vulgaris. The sequence continues at coordinate 23,345 of NW_028244074.1, forward strand.
GTGACATCACTGATGACATCACTGATGACATCTCAAATGACATCACTGATGACATCACTGATGACATCTCAAATGACATCACTGATGACATCACTGATGACAACATCCAGTGACTGTATGTTTCTGAAAAGTCAAAATATGTCTTACATATTGAAGAATGAGTGGATGTATAAGTGTCTGGATGAAGGATTTAGTAGGTGCATGACTGACTGTATGAGTGAGTGATTAAATGTGTCTCACTGAGTGCATGGGTTAGTGACTAAACTGTCTTAATTTGTGCATCATTATATCTGTTGTTCTGTAAACTGCTGCATGTGTTGATTAGTAGCTTTATGATTAAGTATATGGGTTATTGATTGGTTGCCCAAGTATTTGTATGGGAGAGTGAGTGTGTGTGTGGGTGGCTGTGATGTGTGTGACTATGTGCATAGATGTGTGAGCAGTTGATTCACTAGATGTATGGGTTCAAAAGTGCATGTGGAAACAGCTGTATGGGCGGTTGACTGTGTGCATTAGTGTATTAGTGAGTGAATGGATATCTCAGTGCTATATGTCAAAGTAAGTACATATGTAAAACATAGTACATGTGAGAGTTGACATATATAAATAACTGTGCATAAGAGCCAGTGAACGTGTGAGTGGCTGTATGGATCACTGTGAACTTGTATCAGGGATTGTATAACAGAGTAAATATGTGTTAGTATATGTTTGAATAAGTAAGGTGTGTATAACTGTATAGTTGAGGAAATGGAAGTGTGATTGATTCTTTGCATGACTGACTAGGTGTGTGAGCAACTCCATGGATGAGTGACAGTATGTGTGTGTCTGTTTACTCTGAGTGTATCTAAGATTATATTAGAGTCTGAAGAGGTTCACCGTATTATCACATGAATGATGTCATCAGTGATGTGATCAGTAATGTCAAATGAGATGTCATCAGTGATGTCATCAGTGATGTCATCAGTGATGTCATTTGAGATGTCATCAGTGATGTCATCAGTGATGTCATTTGAGATGTCATCAGTGATGTCATCAGTGATGTCATCAGTGATGTCACTGATAATGTCATGAATGATGTAATATGTGACATGATCAGCAGTGGATTGCGGGTGCGCGACAAATAGTTAGTGCAACTAACTATATATGAAATTTCAATGGTTTTGTGTGAGTAAAATAAGGTTTTGTAAATGCTAATTCCTAACTATATATGGTCTATAACCCATGGTTTTTTCAGTGAATTTTCAAGGTTTTGTAAATTCTAATTCCTAACTATATATGGTCTATAACCTATGGTTTTTTCAGTGAATTTCAATGGTTTTTTAATAGCAAATATCAAAAGCTTTAAAATGTCAAGTACGTGGTAGGTAAAAACATTTTCGTGTTTATGCACGCTGATGTGCTTTGAACGCTGCCCCACCTTTTTTTTCTTTTAGGAGTATTCTCTCTTTGCAGATAGTGAAAGGTAGGTAACGAAGGCCTTTGCCCCCGTTGTAATCCGTCGTGCCTGCTTCCCTCTCCATTTGATTGATTGTTATCCTAGCATTTATTGTTTTTGGAATTGGTTCTCTTTGGTTCATTCTCTATTTACAAACAAGCACAGAGTCGCAATACTCTGTTTAGTCTTTGCAGATAGTGAAAAATCGTTAAAAAAACAAAAGGAATCAAGCAAAATCAGTAGGCGACTAATGGGATCTCTTTTTGACCTCGCTAAAATAGAAACATTATGAACAACCCCTCATGAGAAATACGAAACTAGTGAGAGGAACTGAGCTCGACATCATGATGGCTGCAAGACAGCTCAGCTCCGCCGCCCACCCCACCCAAAATAACGACAAACCCTATGCAAATATTATAAATATATACAACACACCAGCAAAGTAACAGGGTAAAACATTTTATTAAATAACTATTTACATGGCAGCCTGCTGCAACATCGATCCAAACAAGCCTTTGTATTTGGGGCTCCAAATCAACAAGTAACAGGGTAAAACGTTTTATTAAATAACTATTTACATAGCAGCCTGCTGCAACATCGATCCAAACAAGCCTTTGTATTTGGGGCTCAAAATCAACCAGCAATAGTAAGATTTTCATAGGTGAGTGTAGGTTCATGGTTTTCTATCCACAGACTAAAAGCCTGGAGTGGGAGTGAAAGAACAATAACTAGGTAAGAAGGAAGGCAGAGGCTGTGGGAAGGACTCTGGATATGGTATGTTGCTTGCTCCCTGAGATGCTTCGATGTCACTGCCTTGCACAAATGGCATAAGTCCTGGATGTTGGGTGCCATAGTTGAGGGTTCCGAGCAGCGCTTGGAACACTGTCTGAAGCTTATTTCCACCTGCTGCAGCTTCACTATTCTCAAAGTAAGTGGGGGCTGTTTGTGGACCTGACTGCATTGGAAAACAATGTGATGCGGTGCCTCCCTGAACTGCTTGACGGAGGCCCCCGAGGAGCGGTGTGATGGCGCGGACTCGGAGGGGGCGCTTGGCTCCTGCCCCCTCCCCAAGTCTTGTTGCCCTGGTGTGGCCTAAGACCGCCCCCGACATAGGCGGCCGGCTCCCGGGGTCAGGCGGAACTTTTTGCCTTTTAGTGACTCTTCCATTCTGGACCTTGTCCCACAATCCGTTTGACCTGAAGACACGTCCTGCAGTGCCCTAGTCCGACCATCACATATTCCTGCACCGGGAGACGGCGTGGGGTGCACTAGAAGGGAGAGGTGGCGCGAATGAGCCTCCCCCACCTCCCCTGGTGGAGGTTTCTCAGCAACACCCCAGCGCTTCACTCAACCAGCTGACTTGCGCCCACTCTTGCGACACAGTGCCTCGCTCGGCCAGCTGAATTGCGCCTGCTCTTGCTATTACAGCGTCTCACCCGCCATCCAACGGAATTGCACCCAATCTTGCGGTTCAGCAACAGGCGGCTGCTACGGAGCTCAGGAAATGGCGGTCGGCTCCACAGACTTGGGCCTGGCCTGCAAGGATGGCTCTGGGCAACCGTGGAACTCAGACGCTTGGCTGCTAGGGCATGGGCCCCATTCCCAAAAGAGTCCCCTCAGCCTTGAAGATTCTACAACAGTCACCGGGACCTCCCACTTCCGCAGACTTCCGGTGCAGAGCGACTGCCATGATTGCTCGCGGAATGGCCACGACGTAGCCACGGGGTGCTCTCATGCTGACGCCAGCTTCAGTCTGAAACATCCAGAAACACTGTAGACTACCAATTCGATCAGTTCTGGTGGAGCCCCAACGTGACCCGGTAAAGAAGAACTTGCCCTCCCCTCTTTGACTGATGGTTCTTGTTGCCTGTCCCTTCTGTTGTCATCTAACGGAACCTTTTTGGACTGCCGAGTGAGAAAAAAAAAGGTGGGGCTTTCATCATTTGGGAAAACATTTTTTTCCAATCCAATGAAAAGTGTTATTTTTAGGTCATATGATCAAGCCTTCCATCATTAGGAAACCAAAAGTAAAATGAACCAATGAAAAGTTTTCTAAACAAGTCACATGACCTGTTATGCGGCTTGGGGCTATAAAAAGCCTACAAAATCCGTTGGCCTGTGAGGCGGCGTCAGTAGCGGACCGATGTGCGAATAGGCCGAAGGCAACACAATGCGCCGAGATCCGGATGGCACCGAGGTGGTGTCCAGCAAGTTGCACTGGTGTGGCCATCCTACAATGCTGCGCTGAAAGACGGCGTGGGGTGCCCCGGGGGGGGGAGGCGGCGCGAACTGGCCTCTCCCGCCTCCCCAGGTGGAGGCTCCTCAGCTGCAGTGGGGCGCCCCTTGGCGTTTCAGTCGCTATCCAGCTGAGTTGCGCCCGCACTTGCGGCTACAGTGCCTCACCCGCCATCCAGCTGAGTTCCGCCCCTCAACACTTCCTGATTTCCTTCGAATCGAACGTTAACAGACGTCACGCAGCAAAAAAAAAAAATCAGCTCACGCCCAGCCGCTGCAAGACATGTATCAACATATATGAGCATCCTCAGAAAACATAGGGGGTCAGGATACGTCTCCCGTACCCCCTTATACCTATTTCCCACATTGTTTTTCCTCCATCTTGTAATTTAATTGAAACAAAACACAAAATGGTGAATTCCCGTTTTGCTACCGGTTCGCGACCCGGTTCGCGAACCGGGAAGCGCTTCTACCGCGAAAAATCAAATTTTTTAAATTTGCCCCACGGGACCCTTTAATAACGCCAACATCATTCCTAGGGGGTCAAGAGGGGTCTACCTTGCCCCCTTTCATTAAATTTCCCCTTCGTTTTTCTCCTCCTCTTGTCTCTCGATCCTACTGAGAGACAAGATGGTGGCCATTCCGGACTGTTTAGAATGTTGACAGACACCGGAGAGCCAATGAGCTTCGCTTCGCAAAGTTCCGTTACGCGAAAAGTACGCGAACCGGAGCGCTACCCGGGACGGTGTCACAGATATATCTGTTTTTTAAAACGTTAATTTCTCAAAATCCACTGGAGCACATATATTGAGACCTAGCAAAGGCACATCGGGCTAACAGTCCCTACAATTTTGCCAAGTTTCGTGCAAATCCATTCAGCCGTTCGAGCTAAAAGTGAGGCCAACCGCCCTATGGAAAAATGAATGGGAAAAACGCGTTTTGGGACCCCCCTTTTTTCTCGGCCCCCCCTTGACGAAACCCCCCCAAATTATCAGGGGCTGCTCAGAAACAAAATGTGCCGTTTTCCTGAAACTTTCAGCCGATTCCGTCCACAAACGCCAAAGTTATTAGACATAGAATTTTCAAAAGTCCCATAGAGAAAAAATCCTAACTATATATACCTACTGGCGACCGCCAGTAGGTAATATATATATATATATTCACTGAAAAAAACATAGGTTTCAGGCCTAATATAGTTAGGAATTAGCTTTTAAAAAACCTTTGAAATTCACTCAAAAAACTATAAGTTTTAGGGGTGTTATAGTTAGCTGGACATTTCACTCATACAAAACCATTGAAATTGCTCCTATATAGTTAGTTCTACCAACTATATTTCACGCACCCGCAATGCACTGCTGATGATGTCACATATTACATCATTCATGACATGGTCAGTGACATCACTGATGACATCTCAAATGACATCACTGATTACATCACTGATGACATCATCCAGTGAATGTGGTTTGCTTCGTTATTTAAATATGAATTATATATATAGCAATTTGCATTGAAGAATGAGTGGATATATATATAAATAAATATTTGGATGGAGGATTAGTAGCTGTGTAATTGACTGCTTACTTGACCAATTTATAGTGTCTCACTAAATAAAGTGGATAGGGATTAAACTGTGTGAATATCTGTATCACTTTGTCAGTTGTTGTGTAAACTGGTTCTACAGTTGGTTACTAGCTATCTGAAAGTCTATAATAGTTATTGATTAGATAACTGAGTATTTGTATAAGAGAGTGAAAGTGTGTGTGGTTCGGTGGGATGTGTGTGACTGTCCACAGATGTGTGAATAGTTGATTCAGTAGAAATATGAAGTTACAATTACATGTTCTAACAGTTTGGGTGAGTGAATCTCTTTATGGGTGTGGTGATGAGCAAATATATTTCTCAATGGTACATGTCTAACAAACTAGAAAAATAAAAGGCAGTGTATGTGTCAGTTGTATATAAATAAGTATACACTAGACTCACTGATTGTGTGAGTGACTGTATGGATAACTATATACTTGTAATAATGATTTTATAATTCACTAAGTATGACTTACTATCTAAATGAATAGATGAAGTGGTGTTTGTATAAGTGTGTAGTTAAGTAAATATGTAAGTATGATCCATTGTTTTCATAAGTGAGTAGGATGACTTCATATGTGAATAGGATGTGTGCTGTTGTTTAATGTCGATATAGGTGTATAAGTATTTTTAGTAGTGTTCTATTGTTCATTGACAGCATGTATGATTGAATCTACAGGTAAGTGATTAGATGTGTGTATACATCTATGAATCACTGAGTGGGTTTTTAGATACTTGTATTGCTGTGTCAATGGATTCAATTATGATACTCTGTATTTTACAAAGAGTGATGAAAGATTTTACTAGTGTATGAAAAGGTGTATGTGATTGTCACGTGGATGATGTCATCAGTGATGTCATCAGTGATATCATTTGAGATGTCATCAGTGATGTCACTGACCATGCCATGAATGATCTAATATGTGACATTATCAGCAGTGCATTGCGGGTGTGCAAAATATAGTTAGTACAACTAACTATATAGGAGCAATTTCAATGGTTTTGTATGAGTGAAATGTCCAGCTAACTATAACACCCCTAAAACTTATAGTTTTTTGAGTGAATTTCAAAGGTTTTTTAAAAGCCAATTCCTAACTATATAAGGCCTGAAACCTATGGTTTTTTCAGTGAATTTCAAAGGTTTTTGTAATGCTAATTCCTAACTATATAAGGCCTGAAACCTCTGGTTTTTTCAGTGAATTTGCAAGGTTTTTTTAATGCTAATTGCTAACTATATAAGGCCTGAAACCTATGTTTTTTTCAATGAATTTCAAAGGTTTTTTAAATGCTAATTCCTAACTATATAAGTCATGAAACCTATGGTTTTTTCAGTGAATTTCAATGGTTTTTTATATGCTAATTCCTAACTATATAAGGCCTGAAACCTATGGTTTTTTCAGTGAATTTCAAAGGTTTTTGTAATGCTAATTCCTAACTATATAAGGCCTGAAACCTCTGGTTTTTTCAGTGAATTTGCAAGGTTTTTTTAATGCTAATTCCTAACTATATAAGGCCTGAAACCTATGGTTTTTTCAATGAATTTCAAAGGTTTTTTAAATGCTAATTTCTAACTATATAAGTCATGAAACCTATGGTTTTTTCAGTGAATTTCAATGGTTTTTTATATGCTAATTCCTAACTATATAAGGCCTGAAACCTATGTTTTTTTCAGTGAGTTTGCAAGTTTTTTTAATGCTAATTCCTAACTATATAAGGCCTGAAACATATGTTTTTTTCAGTGAATTCGCAAGGTTTTTTAAATGCTATTTCTATTAGCGGATAACGTTTAAATATGTTAATATCCTTGTGGGACCACCTGAGCAGCCCTAGGGGGTCAGGTTGTTTCTACCCTGCCCCAACACTTTCAAACTCACATAATCTTCAACCTACACCCACTGCTCTCTATCTATTACCATACTAACTCTCCAGAAAACACCTATCTAAACTTAAAGGTGAAAAAGTCACCACTCAATATTACACTTAACCAACATCTAAACACTCAAACTTGTTATTTAAATGTATTTTTTTCTCTTTTTAGACCACCGTCCATGCACGGTGCGCAGACCCTGCAATATATTTTTTTTGGGAACTTCGGGTCCTTTAGAGACCCCATGACAAAACCTAGGGGGGTCAGGAATCTCTACCCTGCCCCCTTTTCAAGTACTAGTCTTCTGTTTACAGCTACCTTCTGCCACAAAAACAAGATGGCGGACAGCACTTCCTCATCTTGACTGAATGGAATGTTGACAGACGTCCAAAAGCTAATCAGAATTCCGCTCGCACACGCTAGGGTCAGCGCACAGTGCAAGGACCGTGCATGAACTGTGCGCGGCCGGTCTCCCGCCCATAGATATATAATTTGGGAAAATTAAATTTTCTCAACAACTACTGGAGCGATTTTCACCAAATATAAAAAAGGCACTACTGCATACCAGTCCCTACCATTTTGCCAAGTTTGGTGTAATTCCATTCAGCCGTTCGGGCTGTAGCCGTGTCAAAAGGTCCTATGGAAAATTGCATTGGGCTACATTTCACATTACATTTTTACGAAAACTCCTGGAGGGATTTTCACCAAACATAGAAAAGGCACATCTCCATACCAGTCACTACCATTTTGCCAAGTTTGGTGTAATTCCATTCAGCCGTTCGGGCTGTAGCCGTGTCTAAAGTTTCCTGCGTAAATTAACATGGGCAAAACGCGTTTTGTCACCCTCCTTTTTTCTGGGCCCCGCTAGACGAATCCCCCCGAAACTTTCAGGGAAGGAGCGGAGCGAGGCAATTTTAAGGAAAATTACACACAGATTCCTCAATCGGCGCCACTAGAATGTTGGGGATTTCCTATGGTAACTAGGTCCTAACTATATATACCTACTGGCTATCGCCAGTAGGTAATATAGATATGTGTATATATATATATATATATATATAAAAAAAAATATATATATATATATATATATATATATATATATATATATATATATATATATATATATATATATATATATATATATATATATATATATATATATATATGTTGGGGATTTCCTATGGTAACTAGGTCCTAACTATATATACCTACTGGCTATCGCCAGTAGGTAATATAGATATGTGTACATATATATATATATATATATATATTAAAAAAATATATATATATATATATATATATATATATATATATATATATATATATATATATATATATATATATATATATATATATTTTTTTTTATATATATATATATATATACACATATCTATATTACCTACTGGCGATAGCCAGTAGGTATATATAGTTAGGACCTAGTTACCATAGGAAATCCCCAACATTCTAGTGGCGCCGATTGAGTGCTGGTCCCATAATGCCTTGTGACAAATTATGCCCAGCTGATGGCGATAAAATGGCGAAATAGCGGACTGGTTGCCTTCGCATCTGCCCGTATGCATGCTGTCCCGTGAACAAGCGGCAGGAGCTGCGAAACGCATTGGGAATGCAGAAAGAAATATTCCTTGGGGCATGCCGGTTTTTGCTGAAAATAAAGGACTTTTCCTAGTCTGGCCGGGTCTTTCCTGTCATTGGGTGTGCTCTCGCACGGAGGGTGTCATAACGGAACATATTACCGGCCTGCCCAGGTCGGGAGAGTTGCACCACCACGCTGAAGAAATGTGGGCTGTTGATTCCAAAAACTACGGAGTCAAACGGAATGACAGGGTTGCATGTAATCGAAACTGACTGCACTTTGGGAGGCTCGTCAAGAGTTTTATAAAACTGTGTGCAAGGCAGAACCAAACATTGGTCGTATTGCAGCGAAGGAACTACTGGTCCCATAATGCCTTGTGACAAATTATGCCCAGCTGATGGCGATAAAATGGTGAAATAGCGGACTGGTTGCCTTCGCATCTGCCCGTATGCATGCTGTTCCGTGAACAAGCGGCAGGAACTGTGAAACGCGTTGGGAATGCAGAAAGAAATATTCCTTGGGGCATGCCGGTTTTTGCTGAAAATAAAGGACTTTTCCTAGTCTGGCCGGGTCCTTCCTGTCATTGGGTGTGCTCTCGCACGGAGGGTGTCATAACGGAATATATATATATATATATCAGGAACACCTCCTCCCACCGTTCGTGAAGCAGCAGAGGCCAACACGGGGACATTGGAGGAAGCACTTTATTTGACTTCAGGAATAATGCATTTCGGCCAAGGCGTGGCCTTCCTCAGATGCGTTCAAATTACTTTCTGGTGATTCAGTCCTTCATTTAAATCTCACTGCCACAGCCTCATTGGATGCAGATCGTCACACCCCCTCATTGGAATACAGCACTCTGTTTGGGATTCGACGGAACTACACACCCCAGAATCCATTGTACATGTAGGTTTTGCTAGTGGTGTGTCCTTATGGATTGCGACATTGTGGCAGTTTTCCTGAAGGCCGACAGTCCATATATATATATATATATTCACTGAAAAAAACATAGGTTTCAGGGACGTTATAGTTAGTTGGACATTTCACTTATACTAAACCATAGAACTTCCGCTGTTATAGTTACTTGAGCTAACTATAGCTCACGCTCCCGCAATGCACTGCTGATGACGTCACATATTACATCATTCATGACATGGTCAGTGACCTCACTGATGACATCACTGATGACATCATCCAAGAAATGTGTTTTTCTTTCAAATTTAAATATTTATTATATAAATAACAAGCTGTATTGAAGAATGTGTGGATGTTTAAGTGTCTGGATGGAGGATTTAGTAGATGTGTGACTCACTGTTTAAGTGAGTGAATAAATGTGACTTACTGAATACATGAGTTAATGACTAAACTGTGTGAATGTATGTATAAGTCTGTCTGTTGTTGTCTAACCTGCTGCATCAGTTGGTCAGTAGCTCCATGGTTGTTTTTATGGATTATTGATTAATTGCCTAAGTAATTGTATAGGAGACCAGGGGGCCCATTAGGATGGCGGGCGAATTGCCCCCCCAGGCCAGCGGTGGTCACCGCTGACGTACCTATGGTACCCGCCTGCATTACAAAGGACAACATGGCAGGCACTGCGCGTTGCCTGCCACGTTGTGCTTTGCAATGTAGAATGTACTTTTTACCATTGCAGCGGGCGGTGCTTTTAGCACCGCCTGCCGCAAAAGCACCGCCCGCCGCAATGGTAAACATACAAGATGTGCTCACCCCTGTGGTGGGTGCATCCTATTACCCCCCACAGGACCCCCGCCCTTATGGCGGGCGGTCCCCTTACATGATGGGATGGCGGCCCCTAAGTGTGTGTGTGTGGTTGGGTGGGGGTGTGTGTCATAGATGTGTGAGTGGTTGATTGACTGGGTATATGACTTTAAAAGTGCATGTGGAAACAGTTCTGTGGCTGAGTGAGTGTGTGTAGGAATTAACCCTGGGCAAAGCACTACGCTACGCTCGCATAGTTTGCGAAGTTTCGCACAAGCGTAGCGTAGCGTAGTGTAGTGCAGTGGTCATTTTTTGCTTGCTTGCGGTCCTCAACGTCAAGTTGGCGACCGCGAGCAAGCAAAATTACATCCTGGCGAGACTTTTTCCTCATTCACGGTCAAGAACATCAAGTTGTCAATCGCGAGCGTGGAAAATAAACCTCTGGCGATATTCTCAATGTGTTGAGGTCAGGTTTCTCATTGCGAGTGGTCGCGTATGCTTGCGACCGCTCGCGATGAGAAACCTCCAGTCCGCGTTGAGAAAGCTGCCGCTCGAGTAAAAATCTACTCGAGCGGCAGTAAAAGACAGCGCGCATTGAATGAATGAATGAATGAAACGGATCTTATCTTGCGCAAACTTAGCCCAGTGGGCGTCAAGGCGCCTAAATCAAATATAGTGGCTAAGCCCCCCACTCAACAGCATTCTCTCATTGATAGGCCCTCTTAAAGAGGCAGGTTGTAAGAGCCTTTTTGAATGACTCAATTGTGGGAAGGGTTTTTATTTCGATAGGGATCGAATTCCAGAGCTGAGGGGCAACCATGGAGAAAGCTCTGGCTCCCCATCTGGCTAGTTTAAAACGCGGAACAACAAGTTGACAGAGTCCCGCAGAACAAAGGCCTCTTGTAGGGACATAGCGCGTAAGGAGAGAGTCAATAGCACTAGAGGAGCCTTCTGTCAAAGCTCTGTGGGCCAAACACAGAATTTTAAAAGAGATTCTGTGCTGGACAGGTAGCCAATGGAGTTCTTTCCTGGCTGCAATAGCGGAGGAGGTTTTTGGAAAGGCCAGGACAAAGCGAGCTGCAGCATTCTGCACAATCTGCAGTCGATATATGAGGCTTTTATTGGCTTCCATATACAGAGAGTTGCAGTAATCTAACCTCGATCCTACCAAGGCAACTGCAACCTGTTTACGTGCCTGGGGGGAAAGATACCCACGGATTTTGTTGAGTATCCTGATCACACCCCAGCAAGTAGCCACGGTCCTCTTGACTTGAAGAGAAAGGGAAAGCGAGGTGTCGGAAATTTCGCCAAGGTTTCTGGCAGATTGGGAGGGGGTGGGGCAGATGCCAAGAGAAGGTGGCCACTACTCACTTGACCAAGCATCTTGGTCCTTCCCGAAGATCAACACCTCCGTCTTTTCGCCGTTCAGTTTCAGGGAATTTATAGTCATCCAGTCTGCCACATACTGCATGCATACCCTGAAACTGGTGGCAGATGTCCTGACAGAGGAGTGAGCCAGCGACACCATAATCTGGGTGTCGTCTGCATAGGACACCACCTCCATCCCCTGCGATCTTACTAGTCTTGCCAGGGGAGCCACATAGATGTTAAACAGGGTCGGACTTAAAGCCGACCCTTGTGGCACCCCACACTGCAATGACTTGGCAGGGGAGAGGTGGTTCCCGAGCATCACTCTCTGCTCCTTTCCAACAGAAAGGAGTTGAGGAGACTCAAGGCCGGTCCCGTGACACCAGCTTCCCTGAGCTGAGATGTAAGAATGGCCGGGGACAGGGTGTCAAACGCGGCCGTGAGGTCCAACAAAACCAAAACCGTAATTTGGCCAGAGTCCACTTTGCGTCGGATGTTATTGACAACACAAGTGAGGGCGGACTCAGTACTATGATGTGCAAGATGCCGTTTTCAATGATTGCACAGTGCGGATAAGCATCCGGCACTGTGCAATCATCGTGAACAGCGCACTACACAGTTTGCTTCGTAGTGCGAAGTGCACTTTGTGTAACTCCTTAGCAAACTACGCCCAGGCTTAGTACGGATGTGTTGGTGAGTGAATGGATGTCTCAGTGTAGATGTCCAAGTAACTACAAAAGTAAAAGGCAGTGTATGTGAGACTTGGAGTATATAAATGACTATTTGTGAGAGTCAGTGATTGTAGGAGTGGCTGTGTATACTTGTATTAGTGATTACATAAGAGAGTAAGTCTGCATTAGTATCTGTCTGAATAAATGAGATGGTGTGTGTATAACTCTGTAGGTGATTAAATGGAACTGTGATTGATTATTTGCTTGACTGGCTAGGATGAGTGCATGGCTGACTAGGATGGGTAGTGGTGTGTGAGTGTCTGTATAGGTATATGAGTGCATATCATAGTGTTGTATTGATCAGCGACTACATATATGAATGGTTGTATGGATGGGTGAGTGTATGTGTCTGTAGACCTAGAAATTAGTGAGTGCGTTTGTAGCAACTGGTATTGGGGTGTCGGTGATTTTGAAAGTGATGGTCTGTATTTTACAAGGGGTGTATCAAAGGTTATATTAGGTGTAAGGAGGTGCATCAGATTGTCACATGGATGATGTCATCAGTGATGTCACTGACAATATCATGAATGATGTAATATGTGACGTCATCAGCAGTGCATTGCGGGGCGCAAGTTATAGTTACCTCAACTAACTATAATTGCGGAATTTCTATAGTTTTGCATGAGTGAAATGTACAACTAACTATAACGTTCCTGAAGCCTATGGTTTTTTCAGTGAAGTTCAAAGGTTTTTAAAATGCTAATTTGTAACTATAAGATCCCTGAAACCTATGTTTTTTTTCACTGAATTTCAAAGATTTTTTAAATGCTAATTTGTAACTATAACGTCCCTGAAACCTATGTTTTTTTCTGTGAATTTGAAAGGTTTTTTAAATGCTCATTTCTAACTATATCCTCCCTGAAAGCTACTATTAATAATAATATCAGATACTTGTGTAAGTAGCTACTCTATTTCATAAGTACATGACTAGTAACTGGAATAATTACAGTGTTGCAAACAGAGTACATGGTGAATTTATAAGTATTTACACATTGGCTAGATGGATGATTGGACAAGTGCATCAGACTCGCAGGAGGATTCCTACACTGCATAGGTAGTAACTGTATATTTAGATGAGTGTTTCAATAGTATATTGGTGGTTACAGGTCTGTATGGCTAGTGTTCAGAATATTGTATCTGTATTTATATTCGTCATTAGGTCATTCCATTAGTTCAGTGAGTAATAATTAGATAATTATAGTGCTGTAAAAAGAGTGCATAGTGTATTTATAAGTGCTTGGGAATTAGTGGACAGATGGCATTAGTATATAGCACTGGCTGGGTGACTGGAGATGGGAATGGGGAGTGACAGTGTCTTTGATAGACTGTAAAGGTAATACCTGGGTGAAATAATCTTACCTGTTTTCAAGTAGATATAAAATTAATAGTAATATATATTGACTTCTTTTTTTATGCAAATTTAAAATATTTTAAACTGTAGTAATAAGGTCTGTAAAAGAGAAGAAACACAAGTATGTCTTTACATATAATGTTATAGTTTTTACAATACAACATAAGTATACAATTACATCACATATTCAATTTGCCTTTTTTTGCTGTCTTCAGAATCTATTGAATTTCACCATGCAAAGTGATTTCAATTTTGATCATCAGTTGACAGAGACAAAAAAAATACAATCAATAAGATTGTTAAAAAAAACACATCTATCTTGAAAATATCTACTACAAACTCAATTCTCTATTTCCATTTTCACAAATGAACATCCTTATTAACATTGTATATAACACAAAGATCACATATATCATCACCTTCCTTTGAACACATTCTTCAAAATGCATTATGAAAAAACACAATCAATTATTTAAACCGTAATTCTGAACATCTTTCCGAAAGGCCAAATAATGTTTCTGAAAACATTTGCATTGAGGATATCCAAAATAAACTTCTGAATTCATAGTAACATCTTCCCTAGAGGCAGAAAGATGTTTGTGAAATTGTTTGTTGTGAATATATCCAAAATATACTGATTACTTCATGTTGACATCTTCTCAGAATTTTGGCATTAAAAATATTAAATATGAATTTGGTAATTCATTAGGCAACCGAAATGTATACTCTAAATGTGCATTATTACATAATGTTTATCCTTTATTTCATTTTAAATAAACAGTATAGTGTCCAGATGTTGAATTAGTTCCACCGTGGAAAACAATAGCCACTGTTTAAAAAGTTCTTCCTGAAATTGAAACTTGACCTGCCACAACATTTTTTATTTTGTTTTCCATTTTTGTTCCACCTGTTCTACAACATTGCAGCATTAAAATAATATATTGTCCACATCTTTGTATAAATAATGTTGACAACATTTCTGAGTTCAACTTCCATACATTGATTAGCTGATTTTACTACATTGTTAAAAGACACTGGGGCAGATTTATGAGGCCCTTGCGCCACGTTTACGCCGCTGTTGCGTCACGCAAGGCGGCGTAAACGTGGCGCATCCCTATGAACGATTTACAACGTAGCGCATCTAGGCAGATGCGTCACGTTGTAAAGCCCTGCGCCGCTTGTGGGTGTTCCGGCGCAGGGTGAGCGTTCCGGGGCAGGTGCGCCTCGCAAAAGTGGCTGAGTGAAATCCATGTGATTTCACTCAGTCACTTTTAAGCCAATGCTGCGTCAAAAGCCTGCGCCTGCTTGAAGCAGGCGTAGGTCTTGACGCAGCATTGTTAAAATGGGGCACCCCCGAGCCTTGCTGGAGCTGCGTCGCGCTTGCGACGCAACTCCAGCAATGCGCCACATTTTCGGCACAGATGCGTCACGCATCTGTGCCGTTTTTGCACCATGGTGCGCCGCATTATTAATGCGGCGCACCATGGCTGGCGGAGCTGTGGCGCACTGTAGCGCATGTTAACTGGCGCATCCCTGGGGATGCGCCAGTTAACATAAATCTGCCCCACTGTTTTCTAATCTGGCACTGTCAAATATATGAAACGTTCAGTATCTATTTTAGTAGTAGAGGTAAATGAACAGCTGTCACATCTATGATCCCATCTGTAACGTAGTCCAAACAGATTTTCAATTTGTATACCTTCCTCTTCTAATACTGCAAGCAGAAACATATGAAATTCCTGAGCATCTTGCTGTACATTCTGTATAAATTGTGAAGATCCAGTACATACATCCAGAAAATTCCGCACAGCAGAAGCAGTATGGAATTTCGTTTTATCCGTTTTTAACTCAGAAATATAATGCAACAAAGAACAAAATCTTTCTTCTCGATTTTCCATAATTGCATGCTGTAGATTTTACTAAAAAACACAACGTTGACGATTACATTAGCATAGCATTTGATACCTGAACTATTTTCAAACTATATCCTACAATATTACCAACCGTGTTCTCTTCTATTTATTTCCAGACTCATCATTCTTTTCAATTCATTTTTTCTTTGCAATCTCAGTAAAATCTTTACCATATTTTCGTTTTGGACATATTAAACGTTTTTCATAAATAGGATATTCACCTAAACTAGCAGCATAGAGTCTTCTTAACCTAATGTACTCTTTTACACAATTTACATCTGCACTAACCTTTTCTTCATTGAAATCAATCAAATACAATCCGGATAACGATCTTACTCGAGACAATGCAGCAGTTGCCATACCCGTCTCAAACACAGAACTTCCAATATTTACCAAAGCACTGTCTACGCTTAAACCTTGAGATTTATGAATAGTCACTGCATAAGCTAAGCAAAGAGGAAACTGTTTTCTACGAACGTACACATCTTTTACAAGCAAGAAACAAACAGAACAGCGTCCAATCTGTTTCACCTCTTCAATCTGATCAAATGTAATCTTTAAAATTTCAATCGCATCTCTGTTTGCATAACTAACAAAGTCAACAACTTTCCCCATTGCTCCATTTACTAATCCTTTCTCAACATCTAAATTTCGTCGTAATATTACCCAGCAGTTTAGAGATACATATAAGGTCTTTTCCATACCAGCAGTCTTAGATATTGATTTTTACAAAGAGTCTAATTTTAACTGCAATTTCTCTGACAAAAGAATAGTTCCTCCTTTATGTTATATTTTATCAGTAGCTACCATTTTCATTATCGGTTCATTCTCCAGTTTCAACAGTTCTTCATTGAATGTACAGCATTCTTTAAGTGTTGGCTTAAGGCAAAATATAGATTTGTTTTTGCAATTCTTCAGTAGATTGTTTCAGCTGCAACGTTTTCTATTGGAAACAAGTTTCTTAGTATCCGACTTTCTAAAGCATTTTTTCCATCCTTTGTTAAGACACCAATTCTAATATCTAGAAGTATGTTTCCATAATCTTCGTCATTTGCTTGTCGCATGTTCTTAGTAAGTTACTTATATTCAAAATAACTCCAAATGTTCACATTTCCAATACTTCCCAAAGATTTGTTAGTGTCTTCATTAAGAAGGGTTTTATTTAAAAACTGGCTGTCCTTTCACAGGTGTGAGTTGTAGTAGATCACCAAATACAATTACATGTTTTCCTCCAAATAAAACATCGTAATTTGTTTTTAAAATCTGCTGTATCCTCAAATGTAGATATGCAAGCATTAAGTTTGAGACCATGCTTACTCAATTACCAGAAGTTTAGTTTTCTTCAGTACTTTTGCAACTTCAAAACAAGCTCCTCCAGATAGCTTGTGCTATTCCAACTTATTTTCATGTTCTACTGGTAACATAAGTAGATGAAGTAAAGTAATCCCTTTAATGTTGTGTGCTGCTAACCCAGTTGGATCAGTTACAACACAAGAAAAATGTGAATTTGTTGTTTTCTGTAGATCAGTTGACAAACATTTAATCAAGAAACTTTTCCCCATTCCAGCTTGTCCACTGATGTACATTAGAATAGATCTGAAAGATGTACATTGGCAATCATTCTTTTCATGCAGTAATCCATGTTGTATCTGTTGTGTAATTTGGTGATATATTTCTTACTGTTCAGTATTCAGACGTTCCTCCAAATTTCCAATCAAGCATATGCTTCTATGGATCAAGGATGAACCTAAATTTGGAAACGATTCTGATGAAACAGTATTGTCTTTCATTGAATAGTATGTGGCATGTGAGATACCAAGAGAAGAAGGAGATAGAAGCTTGAGATAGCAAGTTTTACGTTTCCAAAGTCACAGTTGTTGAAAGCATTGCAGAAGAATATACAAGTCTAAAGGAAAATTTTACACCAGATGTCGGTTTGGTTTTTCCTGTCCAGTCATTTGTAAAGAAAGAATCTCCAAAGAATAACTACAAGTTAAAAAGAAGAGAAGTGTCAAAGTATAGCAATGATTACAATCCAGCCATTTTAAAATTGTGGAAAGCAAACATGGACATTCAGTATGTTGCAGATAACTCAATTGCTGTTGCATGTTATGTTACATAGTACATAACAAAATCAGAAAAAATAGAGATGAAAGATATGTGGGAAGAAATTGCACAAGAGAAAAACCTTCGTAAAGAATTGTGCAGCTTCACTTTGAAAATGCTTTCCCACTGAGAAATTGGATTGTATGAATGTTCAGACTGCTTGTGCTCTTCAAATTTAAATTCAAAGTCACGAGGAATCATTTGGGTAAGTTTAGGTCTTGCCTGGGAACGAAATAGAGTTTTGAAATCATTTGAAGAAATAGAAGAATTTGCTGTAAATGAAACAGACAGTACAAACAATCTTAAAACTAATATGTTGGACACGTACTAACCAAAAAGGAGTCAACATCTGGAACAGCTATGTCTGTATGAAGTACTTCAACAATACAACTTGAAAAGAAATGTTAAAGAGAATGTAAAAGAAGGAAAATATGCAGTAGTTGGATGTCATGGTTGTTTAGTAAAACATGCAAAGAGTAATCTCATAAACCACAAGAAAGTTAGTTGTGAACCTTTAGATAAGCGAGAATGTTACTATTTATCACTTCTGCAAACTGTTTAAGGCATGGTGTAGTAAAAGTGAATTATTTGGAGACTTTGACTGTTACAAAGATTCTTGTAATACATGTAAAGGTAGCGTTGCATACACAATTTTTGCTATATATTTAAAAATGTTGAATGATAAAGTTTAACAGGAAAAGAGTATTACAGCTGAAATGAGTAAGGAAAGTTCTCTAGATAGGGAAACTAGTGGTCCATGTCGTCACGATCTTCTTGGACGACCAATACTGGAAAATGAAGCAGCCATTTCTATGCATGAAGTTGAAATTGCAATGTGGTACAGCAGGTCCAAACAGTGAAACGGGGTCTTTATTCTATGATTGAGGATGTCAGAAGTTAAAGTCTGTGATAATTTCTGTGTACCCCCTCTGACCAGGTGCAACCAACTGTAGTTCCCAAGAGTGAAAAAGTGTCTTGATTCCACAATGGACGATGTTTGAACTGCATCTGAGAGTGGAGAGGAAGGTACTCCCTTCAACCAGGTTAATACTACTCTAGGTTCCAACAGTGGAACGGTGTCTTGATCCCACAATGGAAGATGTCCAATATTACTTTTTGCTTGGTTTTCCATAGAACTCCCTTCGTTGAGGTGCATCAGACACTGTGCTTGGAGGCTAACTGTTGCACATGATTATTGTGCTTGGTTGACACCAGTCGGTGGATTACACCGCAGTACAGCAGGTCCGAACAGTGAAACTGGGTCTTGATTCTATTATTAAGGATGCCAGAAGTTAAACTGTGTGTGTTGATTTTTGTGTACCCCTTCTGATCAGGCACAACGAACTGTAGGTCCCAACAGTGGAACAGTGTCTTGATCCCACAATGGAGGATGTTAGAACTGCATCTGAGAGTGGAGATGAAGGTACTCCCTTTGACCTGGTGCAACCAACTCTAGGTCCCAACAGTGGAACGGTTTCTTGATCCTAGAATGGACAGTGTCCGATACTAACTTTTGCTTGGTTTTCACAGAACTGTCTCTGTTGAGATGCATCACACTTTGTGCTTCTGTAGTTAACTACTGCACATGATTATTGGGCTTGCTTGACTACTGTTGCAGGAATAGACTGCTGTATAGCAGGTCCAAACAGTGAAACGGGGTCTGTGATTCTATGATTGAGGATGTCAGAAGTTAAAGTTTGTGATGATTTCTGTGTATCCCCTCCAACAAGGTGCATCAAACTCTAGGTACCATTAGTAGAACGGGGTCTTGATCCCACAATGGATGATGTTAGAACTGCATCTGAGAGTGGGGATGAAGGTACTCCCTTTGACCATGTGCAATCAACTCTAGGTCCAAACAACGGAATGGTGTCTTGATCCCACAATGGACGATGTCCGATATAACGTGCAAGTGTTTTCACAGAGGTCCTTCTTTTGAGGTGCATCAGACTTTGTGCTTCCGTAGTTAACTGCTGCACATGATTAATGGCCTTGGTTGACTGTAGTTGGTGGACTACAACACGGTACAGCAGGTCCGAACAGTGAAACAGGGTCTTGATTCTATGATTGAGGATGTCAGAATTTAGAGTTTGTGATGATTTGTAGTAGCCCCTCCAAAGATGTGCATCAAACTCTAGGTCCCAACAGTGGAACAGTGTCTTGATCCCACAATGTGGGATGCTAGAACTTCATCTGAGAGTGGAGATGAAGGCACTCACTTAGACCAGGTGCAAGCAACTCTTGGTCACAACAGTGAAATGGTGTCTTGATTCCTCAATGGAAGATGTCTGATATTACTTGCTGCTTGCCTTTGAAAGAACTCCCTTTGTTGAGGTGCATCAGACTCTGTACTTGAGTAGCTAACTGCTGCACTTGATTATTGTGCTTTGTTGACACTAGTCGGTGCAGTACACCATGGTACAGCAGGTTCGAACTGTAAAACGGGGTCTTGATTCTATGATTGAGGATGTCAGATGTTTAAGTTTGTTATTATTTCTGGGTATCACCTCTGATCTGCTGCCACCAAGTCCATGCTTTCTAATTGAATGGTACATGGCTGTCAAGCATTAATGTATAGTGGGTCTGGCCTACAACGCAGACAGAAATGTTCACAATTCAGATTGATTGCTGATTGTTTAATTATAGAATCCAGTAGTCAAGTAACTACAATGTCTGTTGGAATATACATATTATGTTTTTGGTACACTTGCTTGAAGACATCTTTGAAATGACTTATAGGTTTACTACAATGACCCCATTTAATTTGCAAGGGCAAAGGACCACTGAATAGTCTACACTGTAGACAGCAGAAATGGTATTTGAATTGTTTTGTTTTATTGCAGATTTTTCTGCAATTTATGTTGTTGTCTTTTGTGAAGAGGAAGTGAGAGAAAGTATTCCTGAATGTCTGTGTGAGTACTGTCTACAATTAACACTGCAGATAGCAGTGTTCACAATTCAGATCGAGTCGGCCTTGTAGATGACGCAGTTCTGTAGGAAAAGACATTGCTCCAGTACACTCTGTCTACACCATGCATACGTATTATTACAGGCTCCAGACGCGCTTTTTGTTGCTTCACGTATGGCAAACAGTGTAGCTGAATTCCACCCTACGTAGCTGTGGGCCCTTGCTGACCACTCTCTCTGGCCTACACTGTAGACATCAATGTCCACAATTTAGATTGATCTACTATTGCAGATATTACTCCTAGTACGGCCTGCCTATCTGCAGCATACATCATCGCTGGTTGTTGACATGCTGAATGATTTTGATGTGGCTATCTGAGTGCACTAGAACTGATGGATTCTTTATAGATTCCTAATGACTGGAAAAAGGCAGTAGTGAACCCAGTCCGCAAAAACACCACGCTTCCATGGTCTGACCTCAACAATCTCCGCCCCATATCCCTCCTACCCCATCTGAGTAAGATGACTGAGAGACATGTCAACTCTCATCTCTCTAAATTCATCGAGGCAGAGGACGGTCTGGACCCTTATCAATCTGGGTTCAGACCAAATCATAGCACAGAATCAGCTCTCCTCTCCGTGACCAATACCATCCGGATGGCACAGGATAGAGGAGGCTCTGTGATTCTGGTGCTATTAGATTTGTCCGCTGCCTTCGACACAGTGTCTCATGACACCCTCATCAGTCGCCTGGAGGGGGTAGGAGTGGAGGGAACGGCCTTATCATAGCTAAAAAGCTTTATCTCTAACCGCTCTCAAAATGTTCGCCGGGGCTCCCACTATTCCATCTCTAGGGAGCTCACAAAGGGGGTTCCACAGGGCTCATGCCTAAGCCCCACATTATTTAATGTGTATGTGGCCCCCCTGGCGAATATTGTAAGGAAACATGGGTACACGCCAATATCCTACGCCGATGACACCGAGCTATTATTTCCATTCCAGAACAACCCCAGCAGTAAAAAGTTCCTTCGCTGCAGGAATGAGAGCGATAGCCGGATGGATGACCTCCAATTGCCTACAATGTAACGTAGGTAAGACGGAGGTCATGCTCTTTGAGGATGCCCCACTCCTCTGGTCACCTGAGTGGTGGCCACCTGAACTAGGTACGGCCCCATGCCCAAAGGAAAACGTAAAAAATCTAGGTGTCAAGCTTGACCAACCGTTGGTGCTCAAAGACCATGCCATTCAGGTCACAGTAACTTGTATGAGGGTGATTGGCTTACTTAGGAGAGTTTTCCCCTACTTAGCAGATCACCATAGGAAAATATTAGTGCATACCCTAGTAATTAGCAGGTTGGATTACTGCAATGGACTTCTCATATCTGCTAATGAGGAACAGCTAGGGAGGCTACAGGTAGCCCAGAATACGGCCGCTAGGCTGATTCTTAATGCCCCTGCCAGATCTCCCTCTCGTTCCCTGCTTAACAAGCTACATTGGCTTCCCATTCGCCAGAGAGTAAAATTTAAGATCTGCTGCGCAATCCATAAATGCTTGTTTGGAACTGGCCCCAGATATCTAACTGAAATTTTTAAACCCTACCAACCAGGTCGAACCCTACGTTCTGAAAACCAAGCCTTGCTCCAGATCCCCAGGATCAAAAGAGAGAGACAGGGAGGCCGAGCCCTCTCATACAAAGGCCCTACTCTCTGGAACTCACTGCCCCTCACTCTTAGATTAACCCCTTCGCTGCGGCGGCTATTCCGACGCAGCGCTAAAGGGGAGTGGCGGCCGCGCGGCGGCCGCATGCTGGTGACGTAGCCGCTCCGTCACCAGCCGCGGTTGAGCTATGCTGGTGACGGAGCGGTTCCGTCATGACCCGCCCCGCTCATTAGAACGCCCGCGCAGGCGCGAAATCAGCGCCGCGCAGGCGCGGCGGCCGGGCCATGACGGAACCGCTCCGTCATCAGCACAGCTCAACTGTAGCTGATGACGGAGCGGTTCCGTCATCAGCATGGGAGGGGTTAAATTCCAATATATCCGCATTCAGGAAATTTCTGAAGACGTACCTATTCTCCACTCAGTAACTCCAGTAATGCCACCCAGATATCACTGTCTAGTCCTGCTTTCGGAAAGAACAAAGCGCGGAGAAATCTCCTTGGAGAACGAATTCCAGCGCTATATAAGAATCGAAAATAAATAAATAAATAAATATGATACATTTGTTTGTGTATTATTTCAGATCTAATAATTGTGCCTCAGTATACCACAAATTGTGTTTCTTTTACAATAGAATACTTTTCTGTATTATTTCACATCTACTGTCTCTACCTTACTGCAGCACAAACTATTGATTCTTTTCTTATTGAATGTCTGTGTGTGATCCAATGATTATTGTTGTAGTTGATAGCAGCAACTATTCTCTGAGGGCTGGTTTACTCTGACTCCACACGCATCCACCACAGACGTCACTGGATATGTGACCCTGGTAATAAAAAGGTGTTGAGTGAACGTGCCCATACCCACTTCCACTATCTATCTGTGTCCGTATGTTCATTATCTATGGAAGATACTTCATCTGGGCCGTATTACATTACATTGTGCTGTGGGCAGTGTATGTAACTATGTTACCTCTGGTAGTGGGGAAAACTTTGGGTATGTAACTTTTAGGTGTACAGCTATCATAGGTGGAAGGCTACTTTACAGACAAAGAATATTGATGAATATGGTCGTTGAATATTGTGTGTAGTGCAAGATATGTGTACATAGCAAAAAGTTTCAAAAAAGCTCTCTAAGCAGAAGAGGTGTGTCTCATGAAATGCTGTAGAGAGAATGACTAAAATGGGTGGCGTCCTTCAACTGCTACAATGGGAAATGTTATGAACTAATCAAAAGCTTTTTATTAAGGTCATATGGTAATCGCGCACTCAGTGCGGAAGGAGATCGCACCCAAAGCAATTTTGAAACAATATATTTACTATAATATGTTTATTACAGTTAGAAATATATAAATGTTTGAAATATTTTAGATTATCGCTTGCTGTCATATACACATTAAAGTTAATTACATATAATTTTGAGACATAAAAAACTGAGGGAATGGCGTACCCGTCGCAACACCATACATCTATGATGTAAGACGGGGCCTGGCAGTGTGCACTCATTGCATACGCAACACGCAGTGGGCGTGATCCCATATGTACATGATGTAATGCGCGGCTTGGTACAGCATATCCGTCGCATACTAAACTAGTAGGTGGCGCAACCTCATCCCTATATGTTGTTATGCGGGACGTTGTGTCACGAATGCACAAATGCATTGGATTCCAAATGCGCATTATTTCAATATGGTGGATAGGATTTGCGTGCTGATGGAGCTTGGTAGACTACCGGTACGGGACTTTAGTTTTCTCTAAAAAAAAGAAAAATTGATATATATATGTTTTGGGGGAAGGTATCAAATATTACATATTTTTAAGTAAAAAAAAAGGATAATAGAGTTGCAAAATAATAAAAAAGAATTTAAAAAATATAGGTTTTATAAAAATTTAAATATGAAATTAAGATTTAAAAAACCTTTGAAATTCACTGAAAAAACCATAGATTTTACAGACGTTATAGTTAGGAATTAGCATTTGAAAAACCAAAGAAATTCACACCAAAAAACATGGGTTTCAGGGACGTTATAGTTAGTTGGACATTTCACTCTAACAGGGAAATATCTATTGTTTTGTATGAGTGAAATATCCAACTAACTATGACGTCCCGGAAACCTATGTTTTTTTTTGTGAATTTCTAAGGTTTCTTAAATGAGATAAGGCTTTATGGAAGACACCGGATGAACTTCAGAAGAGCCATGGACTGAAATAATTGGATTACGTTGCATATTGGGACATACTGGAACTCCCTCACCAAGATTTAGTTTAATCTGAATATAGAAGGATTCCTGGGTTTGAATGACCTTACATTCTTGGATATTAATTCTTGTAGCTGGCCATACAATGAATCATAAAAATAAAAATAAATATTTTTTGATAGAACAAGATAAACATGTAAGACATGATTATTGTATTTCTGATTAGTGATTCATTGACATTGAAAAATGTATGGTACAAACTGAGATAAATGACCTGTTTCCATTTACAATGTTGCGGTCACTCAGGAAGAGTACTGAAATTATGACAAAAAGGGTGTAAATGTTAAGTTTATTAATTTCATCCAGAAGTTAGACTTCACTTTTAGCAATTCCATTAACTGAATCATTTTTGAGCTAGTTTACATCGGACAAAGCCCTTTTCAGCTAACCAGAGGGCCTTCTCAGTGGCAAAACTATCACTAAAATGCAACAAACTACAATACACTTCCACAGAAAAACTCTGACCAAACTGGAAATAAAACAGGTCACATTGTATTTAATAGATTCTTATGTAACTCTGTACAGATAGCAAGAACTGATAGAAAGCATGAGTTGATGGTAATGGGCAAAACCTTTTGGCTTTGCAGATTGTTTTATTTTTTTTATTTTTGGATTTTTTTCAAAATTAAAAACGAAACTGCTTTGCACAACTGCCATGCCCTTCCATGTAATGAGACTGAGCCCAGTCTCACAGCAATTTCTCTATGTGAAATCGTAGTCTGGCTAAGGTAGACATCCCCAATAACTGGTGTCAAAAGTGTAATGCCTGAAGGCTTGATGTGTCAACCCTTTGCACTGATTTCTATTGCTGTCCTATTCTTGAAAGTTCCCTATAATCTCATTCCATGAGGCGGACCCTGGGTCTCAGGCATACTCCTACCCCAGCAGCTGCGCTCCTCCTGATCCGCTGCTGAGCCTCCAGCCTCTCTTATGAAGTGTTCGAGACTGCTGCCTGCTGGTTCCTTCGTGCTTGACCCTTTCCTGCCTCTGCCTGACTACCTCGCCTTGGTGGGTCTATTGTATCCCTAATTCTCACCACTGTCACTGTATAGTTTATGGGTTAAATGTACTGTACTGCTTGTTTAGTTTATTTTGTTCTGTGTGCTCTGTTCTCTAATTTCTCTGCCCGCTTTGCTTTCCTACCACCATCCCGCCACATCTGTGCCTGTGGCCCCTCCCCCTGTCCATGCCCATTTTCCCACCCTCCAGATGCTCGTCCCGCCCCTACCCTACTTCATGACGGCCATGCCAGGGACTCTGGATCTCCGACCAACCACCGCTACAACACTACCACCCTCCTCGCACTCAAACCAGGAAGACTCAGAGACTGCAAACAGGCCTCGCCGAACACAATCAAGGGCCAGTTCTCCTGCCTCCGCTGGTGCCTGACCCTCACCACTACCCCTGCCTCCAACACCGCCGACATCAGCACCGGGAACACCCTAAGATGCATCCTCCTCAACGTGTTCTACGTTCACAAACATGCCTTGGAAATATGGGACCTACTCAACTCTCTCTCGTCCAACATCACCTTCTTCATAGATACCTGGACTAAAACCTTCTCCGCCCCCGACATCACACCGCTATCCCAGATAGATACAAGATCCAGAGGAAGGACTGCCTCAATCACCCAGGAGGGGGCCACACTATCCCCCATAAGAGCACCCTATGCCTCACCACCTCCAGCAAAACCTTCCCCTCCGCCGAGCACCTGCACTTCCAGATCCAACCAGCACCAACACCACACTCTGGGGAACAATCGTCTACAGACCCCCGGCCTCTGGACTCCCTTCACCACCCCATCACTGACTTTATCGAACCCCACACCACCACCTCAATGAACTACATACTCATTGGAGACCTGAACTTCCACCTCAACAACCCCAGCGACCCCAACTCCACCCTTCTTCGTGACAACCTCGCCAACATCAGACTTAAACAACTTCTCAACACACTGACCCACAGAGAATGCTGCGACGCAACTGGCCTGGAGAGGGCTCGGGCCCCACCACACGGTGCGCAGTGGGGGGACCATTGGGCTCGCACCTAGGTTCGCCTACATACTACTGTTCTCACTGCCATATTTGGGCCTACGTAGTTGGCGCTGTGCGTGGCTGGTACCGGATGGAGGTTCTGTTGGTGGTGAACTGAAGTAAGGTGGGCTGAGCAGCTGCTCGGAATCTTGGAGGACCTGCCGAGCTGAATCCTGGCCCCTGTGCCCATCTGGCAAACGCTGACCGGTTGAGCTCCATAGGCACTTCCCCTGAGTTTGGTCCGGTGCCGCCATGGCCAAGCCCCGAGCGAAGAAAGACGAGGACCCCCTGCCCTCTGATGCGGAATCCCTGTCTTAGGCCAAGCAGGACGCGCCTGCCCTGGTGCAGGAGCCGGGACTGCAGCAGCAATTGGATAGGGTTCTCTCTGCCATAGCTAATTCACGTACTGCCCTACAGCAGGACATTGCACATGTGGCGGCGGGGCTGGGCCTCCTGTGAGCAGACCACTCGAAACTATCAGATCAGATGAAACAAGTGGAAGATGTGATACAAGAGGTGGCGCCTGCGTAATCAGCACTGACCGCAACGATGTCGAGCGCACATGACCAGATTGCAGCGCTGGAGAAATGCACGGAGGATGCAGAAGTAAGATACAGGCGGAACAATATTTGCGTGCTGGGCCTGCTGGACA
This sequence comes from Lissotriton vulgaris, assembly GCF_964263255.1. Classification (NCBI taxonomy): domain Eukaryota; kingdom Metazoa; phylum Chordata; class Amphibia; order Caudata; family Salamandridae; genus Lissotriton; species Lissotriton vulgaris. The sequence continues at coordinate 50,754 of NW_028244074.1, forward strand.
AAACAGAGGGATCAGACATGGTGGGCTACCTGGAGGGGTGGCTGCGCTCGGAGGTGGCACCTGAGGGCTTGTCGGCCTTCTACACCCTCGAACGAGCACACTGTGTTCCTGCTAGACCCCCACAGCAGGGACGCCCTCCTTGACCGGTGGTGGCGCGCCTACTGCATTTCAGAGACAGGGACTTGCTCCTTCAAGAGGCTCGCACGGATGGACCCTATCAGGTCGGCACCAGCAAAGTCACCCTGTTCCCGGATTATTCGTTTGAAACTCAGCGGCTCCGAGCGAACTTCTCGGCCGTTAAGAAAGAACTGCGCACAGAGGGAAAAAAATACTCCCTGCTATTCCCGGCCAGGCTTCGCATCATGCTGGATGGGACCACTAGTTTTCATGACACACCGGAAGATGCGTGGACATGGCTAGAATCCTATCACGCTAGCAGGGATGGCCCGGAACGTGAGGCGAGGGCTATGGCTGAAGAATTGCTGCCCCGAAGGTCACAGCATATAAGACGTAGGCGGCGAGGCCTACGGAAGCAGTAAATCTCGCAAACTGGGGTGGAGCGCAAAGGGGCGTTAGCGGCGGTGACGGCGATCTCTGGTGAACTGTTGTTGACTTCTCCGAAAGGTTCGGACCAAGAGAACGACAAGGAAGCATCAGAAACATCAGAGGCAGATACTTCGGCGTCGGACGGCGTGCCTTTGCCACTGGTCACACCGGTAACGGCGGACAGCCTGATCAATGATTAGACATTGTGTATGGTTGGGGGGGCTGATGGGTTTCAATACAGTGAGACAGTACGGGGGAGGTGGATGCCGGGTGCTTTTTGGGGGTCTTAGTGGCGCTGTAATGAAGGTAGACTTGGTCTCTGCTCAGGGCAGTTGGCGCGCATTGCAGCTTAGGCTATTGCGAAAGTGAAACTATGCTTGGGGGGAGCTGGGTGGGAAGGGGAGGTGAGGGGTTCTTGGAGCGGAGCTGGGTGTTGTACTGACTAATTTTTTTTTGGATTGCTTGCTAGGCCCTATCCAGCCCCACCGGATGGTTCCCGGTTAGTTGGCCTTAGTATTGATTGAGGCATTTGTTGGGTTAGTTTGGATGGGATTCACTATGTTAGTGCCTGTTCTGGGGGGGAGGGAGGTGTTGTGGGAGGGGTGGGATAGTTGGGAAATTGGGCAGGATTGGATGGGGGGTCCACCGGCGTGGCTACAGGGCATTGTGCAATTCCTGTGTTTTCTACACCAATGTTATGGGGCCGTTACCTGGTGTAAAGTGTGTGACTTTGAACGTGAGGGGATTGCACTCGATGCAGCACAGATACAAATTTCACTCTTACTTAGTATGTAGGGGCACGCAGATAGCCTTGCTGCAAGAGACACATTTGACTAAAACGGAGGGGCTAGCACTGCAGCGCAGATGGCGAGGGCAGCTTTATTATACTACTTACTCAGCCTTCGCGCGAGGGGCGCTGGTTTGGATTAGGGTTGGGGTTCCCTTCCAAGTGGTCTACCACATGATAGACCCTCGAGGGCCGATACGCTGTTGTCTGGGGACACCTTTAGGGGTGTGAAGTGACACTTTGCAGTGTCTACGCCCCTAATGTGGAGCAAGCAATCTTCTTGGAGAGCTTATCTGTTGCCCTGGCTGATTACTTTACGATCCCGGTCCTGCTGGGGGGGGACTTTAACTCTGTTGTGGATGTGACCATGGACAGGTCGCACCCCCGCTGCCCACGGCCCCGATTCATAAGCTAGCGAAATGCAGGGCCCAATGGCAAGACCACTGGGGCCTCGTAGATGTGTGACGAGTGCAGCACCCAGATGATAGAGACTATTCGTTCTATTCAGCTCTGCACGATCTGCATGTACGACTGGATGCGGTCTCAAGCAGTCCCGGAGTGGCGGCTATGGCGCTAGGTAGCAAATACGTGTCGCGCACCATCTCTGACCATAATCTATTATTGGTGCGATTCTGCTGGTTTGCGGAGCGCCCCATTGTTCCGACTTGGATGTTGCGTCCAGAGTTACTGGAAGACCCACCCTTCTGCACCGAGCTGGGGGTTAGTGTTGAGCGATATTTTGCCGAAAATGATGGCTTGGCCTCAACGACTGCCCTTGAATGGGATGCTTTTAAAGTAGTGATCCGAGGGATTTGTATTAATAAATGGGTGGGGGTGCGGAAGCTATTGCTGCAGGAAATTGAAACTGGCAGGACAGTTGGAATACACGCAACAACAAATAAACAATAAGTTTCAGTCCTTCCATGCGGACTTATATACCAGTCACCTGCAAACAAGGGAGAAGGATGTGCAGGCGATTCTGGGGGAGCTTGAGCTACCTTCTGTCGATTGGGAGGAGGCGGAGTTCCTTGGTCAGGACATCACGATCACTGAAATTGGTTGTGCCATTAAACAACTGGCGCACAACAAGACTCAGGGCAGCAATGGTCTGCCAATAGAATTCTACCTAACGTATATCGACCTCCTGGCCCCCGACTGTTGATGATATACAAAGAGGCAAGGCAGCGGGGCGTGTTGCCGGCCTCCACTAGGGAGGCCATCATCATTCTTAAACCAGGGAAGACCCCAACCGACCCGTCCGCGTGCCAACCTTTATCAATACTCACCAGAGACTATAAAATACTGAGTCTAGTTCTCCCCTTCATGACGCGACTGGTACACTCTGACCCGGCCGGCTTCTTACCGACTCGCAATACTGCCAATAATATTCGCAGATTAATTCAAATTTTAGATGAGTGCTCTGGTATGGAGGGGCAGGCAGTCATTCTTTCAGTGGACATTGCAAAGGCGTTTGACAGCCTGGAATGGCCCTACTTGTTCTTAGTCATGAAAGCCTTCGAGGCTTGAGGAGGGATATGTACGCTGGACTGAAATATTTTATTCGTCGGCAAGTGCCAGAGTGAGGGTTGGTAGAGTGGTATCATCCTCATACTTGGTGGGGCGTGGTACCAGGCAGGGTTGCCCACTCACCCTGCTACTCTTTGCCCTAGCGATGGAACCGTTAGCGGTGACGGCTAGGATGGGGAGGGAGTTCCGAGGCTTGAGGCTTGGTGGTCAGTTGCATTATATTTCCTTGTATGCCGACGACCTCCTGCTGTTCTTGAGAGATGCAGTGGGAGCGCTGGAGGGGGCGCGTTCCTTACTCAGTCGTTTCTGCAATATCTCCGGGCTGAGAGTGAACTGGGCGAAGACATGCGTGTTTCCGGTGGTCGGGGAGCGTGCCCAGCCTGTCCTGCTGCCTGACTTTGTGTGGGAACCTAGGTGCCTTCCCTACCTAGGGACGCACATTTACCACAAGCAGGAAGATCCTCTCGAAGGTAACATAGGCAGAGCGCTGAGGGGACTTAAGGGCTGCATGCATTTCTGGGGGACCCTTCCACTATCGCTGGCAGGATGAGTGGCGCTGCTGAAAATGGTGGGGTTCCCTCTGCTTTTGTATTTCTTTTGGACCTTGCCTATACGGATACCCGTCGCTTTATTTTGGCAACGCCGAGTAGCGTTGGACACTTTGATCCATCCAAGAGCCGATGGGGGCCTAGCCGTCTCTGATTTTGAATTATATTATTTAGCCGCACAGTTCCAGGACCTCACCCAGGCAGTGGCGCAGGAGTTCCGATTCCCAGAGCGAGAGACTGGACCAGAAGTCCTACGGCACGTCCTGTCATTCGTGGTCCTGCAACAAAGGTTGCGGGCCAATCACTTGTCCTCTGCAGAGCGTGCCCTGAGGCACTGCTGTAACCGCTACCACAGCCGAGTTGGGGTACAAAGACCTTATGCCCCGGTAATACCATTGGGCATGTGCACGCCCTTCCACATGGCGGGGATTGGTCGGCTCTGGCGAAGTGGGAAACACTGGGGCTTCATATGGTGGGTGACCTATTTGGGTGCGGTGCACTACTGCCTAATGACGCATTGCAGGATTCCTTCGGGCTTCCGCTGGGTCACTTCTTGTTGCATGCAGCCCTGGTTGCGGCCATCCAGAGGCACTGGGGCACTGGTCTGTCGGAGCCGCCCACAAGGGAGGCGTTCCAATATGTGGTGATGGCAGCGGGCACATACAAGGCGGTCACTTGCTTATACAGGCGAATGTTGAGAGAGGGGCTGGCACCGCTGCAGAGACTGCGTGAACAGTGGGTGGCGGATCTAGCTAAAGAGATACCCGATGAGGCCTGGTCACAGATACTTAGGAGGGCGTGGAAGGGCACTAGAAACGCCAGATTCCAGCTGATCCAATTTTTTGTGCTGCATACACCCTGTATCTTACGCTGGCTAAAATCAATCAATACTTCCATGTTAATATGGCACTCTGTCCCCGCTGTAGATTGGAGGGTGCAGATCTCCTACACATGCTCTATCAACAGGCTCTAATGAAAAGTCAGAGGAGGAGGACTAAGCAAAGATCTAAACAGCCCACAGGTAGACAGGAGACTGCTTCAACAGACTTACTGCTTCAGATTTTACTTAATCTCCTTATGCCCCAGCCATCTCCTGCCCTGCCTTGGCAGGGCAGGAGATGGCTGGGGCATAAGGAGTTGGCCCAGTCCAACTCTTGAGACCCAGGTAGAAGGCAGGTTACAACTCTCCCATCCCAAACCACCCTGGTCACACAGCCCTTTGTTTTCTGTAACTCTGGTAAACCAAGAGGATCACAGGACCAGCACACCAACTCCAGAAGTCAAGCTAATTTACATTTTAACCCCACTCGCCTCTGCCAAGGACTGACCAACACAGCCTGACCTACTCTTCCATCTTTCCTTCAGACTAGGTTTCAGTGATAATCAGTGTCCAAGGCATAGTTGGTTAGGAAAGGGTTGGTCATTTCATTTTGCAAGGCATTGACACTGCAAAGGAAGTAGTTTTCAAAGCTGCAGTGTTTATAGCCTTGACCAATGTTATGGTCCCTTATCAGCTTCAAATGGTTACCTTACTACACATACTTCCAAAAATGAGCCCCTTGATCTGAATCCAGCAGTGTTTCATGAAAGACTGTGATCTGCAAATGTGGGACACGATTTTCGTGGTGTCCGGGCCTGTTTTTGATCCCAAACGACCCTAGATGCAGTGCTTAGCAGTGTGGCGAATGAAGAGGCGTGAGAGATAGATGCACAGTTTATGTTTTTCAGTAACCTTGCAGATTTGAGCTGCTCGTATACCCCTTTATGGTATTTCTATGATTGTAGTCCACTTAGCAGGCTACCCACCGGGTTGTGAAACCTGAGATATTTTGTCTACAATGTTCTGGTCCTGAGACTTCTTTAACTCGGCTGTGTAACAAGGATAGTATGGCAGGCACCGGTGGCTGTCTGAAAAGGCATACTTAGATGGTACCAAGTAATATTCAGAAAACATTCAGACCAGCAAATCCTTTCAAACCTTGTGCGTTGAACAAGAGGTGCTGTTGTTGGTACATTCCCTCCTCTTCCCCATACCACCCTCCTCTCTCATGGGAGCACTCAACTCACGCGATGGTTTCCTCGTGAGGCTTGTATAGCACACCGATTCCGGCTCTAGGCATGTTATAGGGAAGGCACTGCAGATCTGTTTGCTGGGGCAGTGGATGTACTGACATTGGATTGTGGAAGCTGCAAGAGAGAGGAGGGTTAGCGACAATCAGTGCACCTACAGGAGTATGTTATTGTGATCATTATTTCTCACTCTGTAGAGTGCATGTCTACCACTGTTATCATTTAATCATGCATTCAGTCATTCCCAGCAAGACTAGACTAGATAGCTCAGCGGGTGTCTGCCCCGCTGTACAAGTCCGAGCATAACTACTCGTCGAAAAGCTCCAATCCGACTGATTTGCCGGCTGCAGAGCCCCATGGACCATGAATTCCAGGCCCAAAATATAGATCAGAGGTCAATGCCCCTACCACAGCAATCCGTACCTTCCCTTTGGGTTGATTAGTTGTGATTTTAGTAACTTCTACTAGGGATTAATAGGTTTCCTACAAAAGACCTGCGTGCTATTTGACTGTCCTCCTATTTCCCAATTTTGGAAACTAGTTTTGTTCCAAATCCAGAAGATCTTTCAATTCCAAGTCCCCTACTCCAGTTGCCACATTTTTCTAGGCTCCTTATCTCCTGACCTTCCTCATGCCCACCATCAAAAAACAAAACAAAAACAAACTAGGAGGGGAAAATGGGAGAAATGAGAGGGTAAGAGAAATTACTATAAAGTCTAGCGCCTTATTCCTCTTTAGTATCTGTTTTTCACACATACTCACACATACTCACTTTAAGATAGGGATTTTCTTTGTTTTTTTCCAGGGGCGGTAGGGGTAGCGGCAACCTGAGGTAGGGGTGCCATCTACTGGACTCGATCCGGTTAGATACAGCACAGGTTCTCCATGGGAGCGAGGGTGGAGGGTGGAGAGAACACAGGGGTGTGGGGGGGTTAAAAATTATTAGAAAATTCCTCATTTGCCGATACTACGAGGTATTGTATTTAGTCAGTTATATATTTTTTTGGGATGTGTTGATAACCTTTGAAAGGGAGGTTCAGTTTAGTGCTGACTCTTATTTTGAGTTGAATTGGGGAGGTCTTTGGAACAGTTATGATGACTAAACTAAAGATAATTTCTTGGAACGTTAATGGCTTATGTACTAAACCTAGAGCTAGAACACTTCTGCAGTATCTTCGTGACTCAGACGCTCAAATTATCATCCTCCAAGAGACGCATCTGGTTCAGGCTGAAATCGATGAACTGGTCAAGGCTAATAAATGGATTGACTTTGCGATCTCTACTTCTCAGTCCCTGACCTCTAGAGGTGTATCAATTATTTTTAACCCCTTCGAGGCTGATGACGAGCTGGGCTCGTCATGGTGTAGCCTCCTCAAACACTGATGACGAGCCCAGCTCGTCATGAACAATGGGTTTTTTAAAAAGTCAGCATACTAGCAGAAGAAGTGCAGCACGCATGTGGTTAAGAAACATCTTAAAATTAAGCTCTTAGGCTCAAATGTGGACCCAGATGGTAGATGGGTTATTGCTTCTCTATCTATTTTGGGCTTCCAACTAACAGTAGTGGGGTATTATGGGCCTAATCAAGATGATCCATCTGTCTTGAGAACTATCTTTTTCCATCTTTTGTCTTTCCCAGAACCGGCAAAATTGGCAGGGGACTTTAACATGGTTCTGGACCCTATATTGGATAAAACTCCTAATAACACGTCCAAAGTCCCGTCGAAGTCAAGATCCTTTTTAATAAATCCAATGAAGCAATATGGATATGTGGATATCTGGAGGTTAAGGGCAGGCCAACAGCAAGGTATTTCATTTAGGAATTATAAGTATCACCACCAATCAAGAATAGATTATATTTTATTTAACCAGTCGTTGGTAGATGCCGTTAAGATCATTAAATACCTTCCACTACATCTATCAGACCATTCTGCCGTGCAATTGGAACTCACAACTCCTTTGACATCGCCGGCAAGGATCTGGTCTTTTGACCGTTCACTACTCTCTCATTCTGAGGATATACTATTTATAAAAACTGAGGTAGTGCATTTCTTGAGTACAAATGTTGGCTCTGCTGATATTGGAGTTGTCTGGGACTCTCTTAAAGCATTTCTGAGAGGCCTAATTACAGCTAAAGTGGCCTATAGAAGAAAGGAGTATAGAGAGGCCGTCGCCTCTGTGGAGGCGAATATAGCCATGGTCTGGAGATTGATTCCAAGGCTAGTTCCTCGGATGATGTCTTGATACCTTTGATGAGCGATTACTCTCCTTAAAGGGTCAATTAGCCTCAACTCTCAACCTGAGATTAATAGAAAGATGGGAGGCCAGTAAGCTGGCACATTTCCAGTATGGGGAGGGGGCCGGAAAATTACTGGCATGGAAAGCAAAAACGGATCAGGCGCGTAACAACATTGACCTGATTAAAATTAATGACCGCCCCTTAACTGTGGATGCTGATATTAGAGCAGCGTTCAAAGAATACTTCCAAGCCATATATCGGGAGGACAAAATATCGGATCCTGTTACCATTAGGGATTGGCTTGGTAAAATTTCCCTCCCATGTCTATCCGTAAGCCAGAGTGAGAGTTAGAGACCGAAATTTCAGTATATGAAGTGAGGAGAGCTCTCCAGAATGCTAAGAAAGGAAAGGCATCTGGCCCAGATGGCCTGCCAGCAGAAATTTATAGATCATTGGAGCAGGAGCTTGCCCCCTTTTTGACAACCCTGTTTAACCAGATTCTTATGTACGGGGCGCCTCCTACGGTGTCATGGGACAATGCCTCTATCACTGTAATATTAAAACCCGGGAAGCCATCAACGGCATGTGGCTCTTAAAGACCAATCTCTATTTTAAACGGAGATTACAAGATATTCTCATCCATACTTGCAAATAGATTATCCGAAGTTGCACCCTTCATTTTACATCCGGATCAGAAGGGGTTCATCAAGGGGCGTCAACTATTCCAACAGACACACGACTTAATAGGAGCTATAGATCTGGTGCTTCTGAAGTCTCTCAACTCGCGGCTCTAACGATGGATGCCACCAAGGCCTTCAACAGGGTAAACTGGTGGTACCTGTCGGAGGCCTTGGCAAAGTTCAACGTGGGAGGTAGATTCTGTCGTGCTATTGAGCTTTTATACAGGAATCCTAAGGCCACTGTTCTGGTAAATGGGGTATTATCTGACCCTATTGACATTTCTAGCGGAACTCGGCAGGGCTGCCCTCTCTCCCCACTTCTTTTTGACTTATATGATGAACCATTTGCCCAGAGTTTGAGGGATAGTGTTGACATCAAAGGGTTCACATGTCGGAGTTGGGAGAGAAAGGTGGCCCTATATGCGGACGATATCCTCATCTTTACATCCGCACCTCACCTGGCCCTTCCTGCAATATTCAAACTGGCATCGGAGTTTGGGGAGATGTCCGGATACGAGGTCAACACATTAAAAACTGAGATGATGACCTGGAACATTGATCAGAGCTCCTTTACTGCAGGCATTCGGCCAGGTAAGGAGTTGAGGTACCTAGGCCTTGATGTTGTTGGTGATATAGACCAGATTGCTACTAAACATTTCTCGGAAGTGGCTAAAGAATGTCGCAAATTGTTCCAGAATTGGTCCCATCTCCCGCTGTCTTTGTTAGGTAGAATTCATCTTGTTAAGATGTCTATTCTACCGAAGATTACTTTCTTATTTAATATTATTCCTTTATTCTTTGAACCTCTTCCTATTAAAAAATTACAGGCTGATATTAATACTTTCATTTGGAATAATCACCTTGTGAGAATTTCTTGGAAGAAAATCAGAAGACGCAGAGATAAGGGTGGGCTGGTAGCCCCCGACCTGCAGATCTATGCTTGGGCTTTCCAGCTGTCTCATGCTAGGATTTTATTAAAGAATCCATCAGATTATGGAGTTGGTTCTATTTTTACTACTTTATTGGAGGAAGAGGGGGTGAGCCTGTCAGGTTTTCTTTTTAAATGTGGACATCCTAAGTTTTAAAAAAAAGTCAAACTGAAAGTTTTACGGGTATGGCAAGAATTTGGGCCCAGTTAACAAAAGGTATAAAAATAGGGTACTATGGTGGTAGAACGCCTCTGCGGGGTCTTCCAGAATGTCCGCCGTGGCTGGGAGATACACTGGCTCAATGTATTAGAAATGCTGGACTTCTGGTATGGGGAGAATTATTCGATGATGGCACTCTGCTACCATGGGACTGTTTAAGAAATAAAATTGGCCCAAACTTTTCCAGATTTAAATACACGCATATATCAAGTTGGTCCAGTGCATATAAAGCTTCACCATCTCGAGGAACTATATTTCCACTGAGTAGACATAGTAACCTTATCATTCTTCTAGTTGACAAATCTCCCACTAAGAAGGAGGTTTCATTTTGGTATAAACTAATCCTGGAAGAACTGGATGGTGAATTCTCGCTTCCGGAAAAGCTTTGGTTACCGCATTAACTACCCCCAACCTCCAAGACCTTTGGACTACATCATACGGTATGATGTGGGACATTGTCAAACCAGCATGGCTACGTAGAAACCATATCTTCACCATCCATCGAGTTTATTATTCGCCCGAACGACTTTCCAAATTTAATCAGGGAAATAGGGTGACTTGTGCGAGATGTGGGTTGTTAGCCGCAGCCGACATACATATGTTTTTCGAGTGTCCTCATCTTTCTTTGTTCTGGGAAGACATAAGTAAGACCCTCACAATATCACTTGGCACTAACATTGTTCTAGACCTCACCTCTGTAATCTTTGGCATTGTGGACAGTGTTCCGGCAGCGGCAAGGAAGTTGATTTTCTACACTATTCTGCTTGCTAGGAGAGAGATTTGTAAGAAGTGGAAAGACTCTCTTCCTCCCTCAGTTAATGATTGGTACACTTCTGTACTACAGGTCTCCAAGTTAGACTTGGCTAGAGCTGGGAACAGCGACAAAAGATCATTTTGGTATCTTCTGGGGTGGGACCATTGACAGCCTGGGTTTTTTTTTTAGGTTTTTTTTCCCCAGGTCCAATGATTAAGCCATCAACCCCATCACTGGGCATAGCCGGACAATAATGCTACCCTAGCATTTTTCTTGGCTGCACTCCTGGGATCTCCATATGGTTTTCTGTGTGTGCAAAGCTAGTCTATACGCTATTGCTGTGGGATGAAGGCCCCGTTCCGTCTTTATACTCCCCACCAGTCGAAAGAACTGAGCCAGCATAGTGTTTGCATATCGGCAAGATGCACAATCAGAACCTAGGTGGCATATGAGGATAAAAAAAAAAAAGACTAGACTAGATAGCTCAGCGGGTGTCTGCCCCGCTGTACAAGTCCGAGCATAACTACTCGTCGAAAAGCTCCAATCCGACTGATTTGCCGGCTGCAGAGCCCCACGGACCAAGAATTCCAGGCCCAAAATATAGATCAGAGATCAATGCCCCTACCACAGCAATCCGTACCTTCCCTTTGGGTTGATTAGTTGTGATTTTATTAACTTCTACTAGGGATTAATAGGTTTCCTACAAAAGAACTGTGTGCTATTTGACTGTCCTCCTATTTCCCAATTTTGGAAACTAGTTTTGTTCCAAATCCAGAAGATCTTTCAATTCCAAGTCCCCTACTCCATTTCCCACATTTTTCTAGGCTCCTTATCTCCTGACCTTCCTCATACCCACCATCATGACCTGCTCATTGACCTTCTAATAGCTATTGTTTTTCATCACATTACTTCTAACTGGAAACAAGCCACTAATGTTTCTTTCCGTTCGTGGTGGAATGCGGTCTGTTTTCCTCACCGATTAGATACCAACTATGTTTCCCCCGTCTCTCTGGCAATTAAAAGAGATCTCCTTTGGCTCCCTTTAGTAAATTATCTCTCCTCCTCTGCCCCTTCAGTCACTACCTCTGCTGTTAGTTCTGTTGAGGTTCAAAAACCACCTTGAATTCTTCATTGCCTTTTTTTCCAATATTAACTGTTGAATGATATTTATTGTTGTATCCAATATGATTTTTAATCTATTCCATTTTTGTAATTTCTTTTTTTTTAATACATTTTTTATTGTTATCAGGCTGACAAAGAGAACAAAAAAAACAAATCCAGGGAAAAGTAATGATAATACATAAAACACAATACATATATATAATGATTATCATACAGAATGTATACAAAATCAGGTCTGTTCGGCAATAGAAAGCGAAAGAAGGGGGAAAAAAAAGAAGAAGAAAAAAAAAAAAAAGAAAAAAGAAAGAAAGATAGAGAAAAAGACAAGAAGGAAATAAGGGCAAAGACGATAGAAAAAAGAGTAATTTCTCGTTAACAGTCTCGAAACACAATAGTAATTATCAGATAACATAGTCTTTCATAAGTATAACATCAACGTTCAATAAAATTTCCCCAATTTTTTTTCATATTTTTTCATTGCCTTTATGCCCCTAATGTTTGCTAAAGCAAGCTCCATTGAGTGTATTTCAGTTACCAATGCCCACCAGTCCCAGATTTTTGGTGTTTCTGGACTAATCCAGGCTCTTGCCAGAGTTAGTTTAGCACAAGATATTAATATTGTAATCAAAGCAGCATGTGGGAGTGGAACTGGGTAGATATCTAATAAGACAGACGCGGCTGTTAGCGTGGGCATCTGAATCTGCTTCATATTCAAAACTTTTTCAATATCGCACCAGAAAGTTTTCAAATTCGGGCATGAGAACAACATATGTACCAGGTCTGCTGCTTCAGTAGAGCATTTAGGGCATTTAGTACGATCGCTATAGGTATTGTTGGGGGACCATTTAGAAATTCTTTCAGGGGTGTAGTATAGCATACATGTTGTTCTAAATTGTTGAAGTCTTAAGCTGGATGATCATACTCGTTTATTGATATTCATAAAGGAGCTTGTTATCTGTTTAGAAGTTATATTTGATCCCAATATTCTGCTCCATTTGTCAGCAAGCTTGCTGCAATCATTAGATTTAATAGCAGTAAGAGTTCTATATGTCTCACTTATAACAGATTTATTTTTTGATGAATGTAGGCAAATCCAGATGTCACATTCAGAGACTTTCAAAACTTGTTTTTTGTTAATCAGATAATCATGTATCTGTAAGAATTTGTATCTCATATTTTCAGATAGATTGTATAATTGCTTAAGAGTGTTGAAATCCATGAGGCCCTGTGTATTATATAAGTCCCCTAAGGTAGTAATACCTAATCTGGACCATCCACGGACAGTGTTGTTGTTGAAAATATTTGGGAGACCAGGATTTCCCCATAGGGGTAAATTTGAGTGGAAAAAGTTGGTATCACAAAAAGAAAGGATATTGCCCCATATCTTTGTTATATGTCTGGCTGTCTTAAATTTGACTCTTTTGTAATAATTAGGATCATTAGTTCTAAATAAAAATAGATTTGAATCAGATTTCAACATAAAGTGATGGAAAAATAAAGCCCTTCCTTCATTGAGTAGGGAGCGTAAGCGGTTGATGAAAGCAGACCAAAAGTATAATTTGAAATCAGGAAAATTAAGCCCACCTTCATGTGTATCATTTTTCATAAGATTTAGTGATCTTCTCGCTTTTTTATACCCCCAAATAAAACTGCTAAATATTCCATCCAGTTTCTTAAAAAACTGGTTATTTAATGCTAATGGTATAGATCGAAATAGGTTTACATATTTGGGTAGTACCTTCATTTTTATCAGATTAATTCTGCCAATTATATTTAGAGGTAGTCTATGCCATTTTTTCAATAGTAAGCTAGTAGATTTGAATAATTCATTATAATTTATTTTGTTAATGTCTTGTACTTTAGCTGTTATTCTTATTCCAAGATAAGTGGCTATTTTGCATATCTCAGGCACTATCACAGGTGGGACATAGTTGACTATTATTTGCGTTTTTTGTAAATTTAATTTATAGCCCGCTACCTTGCCATATTTCTCTGCTTCTAAAATTATTCCTTTTTGGGCCTCTACAACGTCTTCCGTATAAACCGCTATGTCATCAGCGTATGCTGTTAGTTTTTAATTCTTGGAGTCCTGATTTAAAGGGTATGATCTGGGTTTGAGATTGAAGGGCTAATAAAAAAGGTTCCAAAGAAAGTGCAAATAAAAGAGGTGAGAGAGGGCAGCCCTGTCGAGTTCCTCGTAGAATCCTGAAATCTGAAGATACCAGCCCCCCATAGCTAGTAAAAGCAGTTGGTTTGTCATATAATGCTTGAATACATCTCAAAAATTCCCCCCCAAACCCTAGTTTGGACAGTACGCACCAGAGAAAATCCCACCCCACTCGGTCGAAAGCTTTTTCAGCATCTAACAAGATCATGCCGAGTGGGGTGGCATCCGTCTCTGCGACGTCGAATGCTTTTATGGCCGTATTGATATGTATTGTGGTGTCTCTCCCAGTGATGAAGCCATGTTGCTGTGGGTGGGTAATCATGGGCATAATAGGAGCCAGTCTTAAAGCTAGAATTTTGGCAAAAATGTTCGCATCTGTATTTATTAACGAAATGGGGCGAAAAGACCCTCTTTCTTCTTTCGGTTTGTCCTTCTTCAAAAAAAATACTATTTTAGCCCTGTTCCAAGATTGTGGTGTTTTTCCTTCAAGGCCTACAGATTGGATTACTTTCAGCAAGGGTTGTTCAAGTTCTTTTAAACATATTTTATATATTTCTAATGGTATGGTATCTTCCCCTGCTGCTTTTCCTGAGGGCAATGAGGCAATAGCTTGGTGTAGTTCTAGCATTGTTATCTCATCAGACAGCGAGTCTATCTCTGTGATATTTTGAGTATCTATGGTGTAATTTTCAATATATTTCTGTATGTCATCTATGCTAGGGATCGTTTCTGGGGTGTATAAGTTTCTGTAATAGTCAGCGAATTGTTCTAAAATGTCTTGGGGTTTATTGTAGATTTTGTTCCTTCTCCCCCGTATATTTGTGATTGTGGCATTTGCTCTGTCTTCAGCAGTTTTATAGGCCAGGATTTTCCCAATTTTGTCCCCACCTTCATATTGAGTTATTTTAAATTTATGTAGGCTATTTATACTTTTTTTGAGAAATTTAGACTTTACTTCATTTTTAAGTGACGTAAGTTTGAGTCCTATTTCTATGCTCGTTGGCGAATTAGACTGGAGAGCTGATGACAATAGTTCCTCTTGGGTAGTTATTTTTGACATCAAAGTGTCATTTTTTTTAATTCTATGTTTTGTCTAATCACATAAGTTTGAGTATAGCCTCTAATACTAGTTTTACAGGCATCCCATACTATAGCTGGTGATGCTGAATTTGAGTTTATAGTTATGAATTCTGTGAGATGTAGTTTTAACTGTGTTATATAATCTGTATCTGATATTAAGTGTCTTGGGAAAGAAAAAGGCCTAGGCGTGGTTCTAACGTTTGTTGTTTTAAATGATAAGATTATAGCATTGTGGTCAGAAGAAATGCGTGGGCATAGGATCATAGAGCTTGTTTTCAATAAACTGTCGCTTATAAATGCCCCTTCAGACACTACCTGTGCTGTTAGTTCTGTTGAGGTCCAAAAACCACCTTGAATTCCCCATTGCCTTTTTTTCCAATATTAACTGTTGAATGATATTTATTGTTGTATCCAATATGATTTTTAATCTATTCCATTTTTGTAATTTCATTATGCTTGCTTTGTCGCTCTACTTTTATAATTTTGATAGCATCTTCTTTTTATTAATTGTATTTTGTATTTACGAATCCATCATAACGCTCCCGATTTTATAACTTAATGAGTTATAATGTTATCTGTTTCTTCTTTTCTGTTTCTGATCTTTATTGTTTCAATAAACTCAAACTTGAAAAAAAAAAGACCCGTGTGTAACCTGTAGGTTACTCATTACAATCCCAGGTAATTAACAAAGTTTTGGGGTTAATGCACCCACTGTTGAGCTCTGTGGGGTAACCTACAGCTCACAGTCTACTTTCTCTGAAACTAACTCAGAGGATTAATGTACCTGCCGCAGAGTCCTGCTTTTCCCCTGCTGGTACATTACTACATTACATTAGACCAGCTGCCAGTGCGCCTGCTGCAGACCAGAGGCCCCAGAGCACAATGCATTCTGGTAGTTTGAATCTGCACTAATGTGATGATTCATTTGAAGATAGGAAACAGAGAAGCCCAATGCTGACAGTGCTTTTCCAAAAGGACAGACATGCCGCCTTCAAATATGATCAAGACTTTTAATTTTATGTACTCTTGCAAAATATTTCTAGGTAAAGTGTTGCGCTCCTGGACTATCTTCACTACTGCTCCAGTCCCACTTGGGCTATAATACCGGCCCAACCTAGAAAAGCAGGTGCTTCTTGGAGAGAGTGTGTTTCATAGAGTGAAATTTAGCAATGTAAATTCGCCTTTTCTTTCGTTGTGATTAAACCCTTTTGCTGCCCCTTTCAATGAATATAATTGCATGTAGCATGCATAATTAATAATCTTGTAATTAGGGGCGACACTCTCGCAGATTGGAGAACAGAATGCCACGCACCCCCTCTGTGGCAGGTTGTATCTGTGAGTACTCACCCTCCTGGAGGACGAATCCCAGCAGTAGCAGTTGCAGCAGAAGGCGCCTCATCCTCTTTCCGCTTTTCTGATTGGTTGATCAGAATTTGGTGCTTGGGCCCAGGGTCGGTCTGCCTCAATGTGGTGCGTTGAGTCCCTCTCAGTGTCTCCTCTCACTCACCCGCACACTGACTAAGATATACACACACACCACCCTAGGCGATTGCATCAACCTTCACTACACCTCACCTCAAGTAACTTAAATTTTGTTGCAGCATCACCAGGATACGTGTCATCCGGTACCAATAAATTGTCAGGGTTTGTGAAACATTCTGGCCTGGGCCTCCCTCTGCACACAGGCTTTATGTGTGTCTTGGACGCAGAACAGTACATACAACCCGCCCATGAGCTGCCATGCAGAGTACACACAGACCGCCCATGAGCTGTCATACACAGTGCGGACAGACCGCCCAAAGGCTGCTGTTTGTACACAGAACTTTGGAAGAACATTCTCTATTTATCCTGGGTACAGTACATGCAGACCTCCCAGTTGGACATGGCACACTTGGTACAGGGCCTGGGTATCGATGGGCCCCAGCTGTAGACAAAGGCCTGACAGAGTCAGGGAAATACACAACCTCTGTTCTATAGTTCACCTTGTTGTACAAGTACACAAATGTTTTTTTTCTTCAGAATTAGATTTGTAGAAATGGCATCTTCTGCCACCGCAGTGGAATATACACCACCCTCCTGCTGTACATTTAATCAAAATAAGCAAGTTGACAATTAAAAGAGTAATGAAAGTAGGGAATTTCAGCAGAACCAGCCAAACATCAAATATGGGCCTCTTTCACCCACTGTGCCGGAGCCGATCATGACTGGGCCTGTAATTTGGCAGCTATGTTCTTTACCAATATTTGTCTGTCAGGGCTTCGAGCAAAATGTATTAAGGGGCACAAAGAAGGAGTGTATTGCTCATGTGAGTGCCTTCAAATTGAACTCTCTCACCTAGGGTGTTGCAATATTTGGGCTGGAAGCCTTTTACGGCACAATAAGTTGAGTTTTACTGCAGTCTTGACGTGGTGCTGAGTGGAGGCCAGCTCATTTCAAACTTCCCCAATTGAAACAGCACAGAGTAGAGAAAGGCAGGCTACGCTACTGACATTCCAGCTTAGCTTACAGCTTTCACATATCTCCTTTCCTCAAAATCATGTGGACACAAAATTGAAAATGAGCATCAGCTGCACTATCAAAAATGGCAATACATGACAGCAAAAACGTTTTTGGGGAGTAAATTGTATACTCACTCCTCTTTCCCATTCTATTCGTCTCTTCAACTAGTCTCTTTCATTCTAATCAACCCCTCTCTCTCCATCGCCCACTCCACCCATCAATCTTCTCTCCCTTCTATTCTACTACTTTCCTCCAGTTGCTTCACTCTCCGTCGCTGGCTCCTGTCTCACTACTTATCATTCATCACCACCCTCCTCTCTAACTACTTTTCTTTCTCATTGCCACTCTCAACTAGCCTTATGCTCCATCTTCACTCTTCCCAACTCCTCTCCCTCTTCTCGCCCATCTCTTTGTACAGGCCTCCCCAGTGCCCTACTCCCATCATCCACTTGCTCATAAATCCGCTGCTCCAACCTCCTTCATCCAACTCTCGCACAATCTTCATCACCTTCTGTGCTATATGACATTCAACACCTGCAGCTGACCTCTAATAACGTAGTCTGAACCTAAATTCATCATAACTTTTTGCTCCCCATCCCATTCCAGGTTAAAACCATACATATGCAAATCAGTTTTGACCCTGCTTCCCATGGGAACAGTCCAGCCCGAACTGCCAGACCAGATCCTCCCTGGACCGGAAAGACACATCCTGGGACCGGTTATGAGGGTTTCACCCCTCATCAGCCAGGCTAGCTTAAGTCCAGTTAAGCAAACGATCACAGGGGATTGATTCAATTAAGGTAGACAGAGGCTGGAATCGAGTTAAATGATAGCAAGTAAGAAATGCCTCTGACACCATAGATTAGATACTTAATTTAGTTCAATGTCATAGTTTATTGACATTGTCATCAATTTTACTTTTGTATTTTACTTTAAAGTTATTCAGTAGTACACAATAGGGTGTTAGCACATTAGCTTGTCGTCATCTCCTTTGACAAAAAACATTCAACATATATCAAAACAGTGAATTCAAAGCATAGACATTTTAGACATTGTTCTACACAACATTTAACAATACTAAACATATATAGCAATTTTTTACAAAAATCTTTTATCAGGTCCTACTTAGAATCAATAGAAAAACTGTCTTTGGGATATGAATACTACTCCACAAAGAAATAATCGTTATAGTCCTGTATTAGGTCGGAGAGTCCTTTTTAAGAAAAGTTTTTTGTGGCCTATGTGTGAGATGCGTCTCTCACTGGATGTCCTGTTAAGTTATCAGGTCATTAGGCTTGCGTTTCTCCTGGCCTAGATGGTGGTAAGCCTACGCGTTTCGACCTTATATGTAAAAGACAGGAATTAAGTTGAAAAAGGTCTTCATCAGGGCTCAATCTTGTTGATGTAGGACTTTGGGTTACACCTATGGGGATGTAAAAGAAGGGGGTTTTTTGTTTAGGGTCGTTGGTATATGTACAATACTAAAACTCATTATAATAGCAGTTTATAATGAAAGGGGTCACGTACCCTGTGTGTAAAGAAGGAGGATTCTTCTTCACTTGTTGTTTTCAAGATGTGATATCGATCGCTGAGCCCAGCGTTGTGACGTTTTTTTTCGAGTAGACCAGCAGTGTAGGGTCTATACTGCATGTGGTTGTGTATACACTGGTCGGGAAAGAAGAAAGGGAAGTATTGAGTTACAGGCTGTGATACATTGTTTGGAAGCCTGTTTGGAGAAAGAAGTCGCTTTGGTGAATATTTGAGTTCAATTTGCCTCTAAGTTGCTCGGCAAATGGCTGATTTTAGCACTGGGGGACGAGGGAAGCCTTCCCTCGCTGTGTGCGTCAAGAAACCTTTTCCTGGCTGCATATTCGTACCTGCTGTCGTTCTTTTTGGGGGGTCCACCCGCAGCTCCTTGATTACTCAGCTTTCGTGCTTGACGGCGTCTGCTCGCTGTGCGGCGTTCCTCCCGTCGGACTCGCTATTTCCGGGTGCCGGTGGGAAACCTTTGTGATTGGTTCTTTTATTCAACTCAACTGTGTCCGTATTGGTCGGACGCTTTCATTGTGCTGAAAGCCCGTTTCTGATAGGTATCTCGTTACTAGGATACATGACGCTGCTCTCGGCATCTGAAGTCATGGCGGCATCGTACCGGCTGTGGATTTACAGATTGATAGAAGTCTGTAATGCGTACGATATTTTATGAATTGAACATATTTAGTTGGATTGTTCAGGGGTCGCTGAATCCTTTACTGCTGGGATCGTGTGATTCCGGATTGGCACATCTGAGTCCGTGTTGGTCGGGGATCTATGTTGGAGCCTGTTGTTGGTTGGTGGGTGGTTGCTAAGATACGGGACGCTGGCGGTGTCTGCTGGTTTTGAGATGGCGCTCAGGGCGTCCCAGCAGGCTGGTATCTTCATATAGTGGTATGTTCATATGCCGGATCTTTAGCGACATATCGTTCCATCTAGGGGATATATTCAGAACACAAAGTGTTATTTGCGGCTGGATACTTCTGTTGCTCTGTGAAGCTAAAGCCTTTGGAGGTTCCATCTGATGGTGGCAGGTGTTGTGCACAGCTATCGTCTTAGCTGTTTTGAATCACGGAGGATCCATATTGCTCAAGTGGGTTGGGTCCATTTGTTCTACTCATATTCGATGTGTAGGAATTCTTCAGATAAAACTTGAAATTTCGGCAAATTCGTTCAATCCATTTTCGACTGTTCCAAGATACATGATGATTTTAGCTTCCTGCTTAGAGAGGTTGTTAGCCACATTCTTACCCTTGATGTGTCTGACTACTGTCCATTTTATATCATCGGGTCCATGATTTTTAGCTATGCAGTGAGATACCATTGGTGCATTTTCTATTCTGCATCTGATCCTTGAGCGGTGTTGGGAAATTCTTGTTTTTATGGGTTGACTGGTTTTACCCACATATGTAAGTCCGCATGGGCATACAACACAATATATGACATTGTGGGTATTGCAGTTCGTAAACTCCTCATGTTTAATTTGTTTTTGACCATATGTGAATGTGGTTCCTTCTAATGTGCTTTCACATGAGACACAGTTACCGCATTTCCTATGCCCTTTTATAGGAGGTAGATTCAAAAATGACTGGATGGAAATGTCCTGTCTCGGCAGGGATGTATCCGCACGGACCAATTTGTTTCTCACACTTTCTTTTTTCTTCAGTGCGAATATGGGTAGTGCTTCAAAAGGTTTCAAGCCTTTTACTGTATTCCAATTTTTGGAAACAATCTTCTTAATTTCGGTGGTGACTCCGGAGAATGTGGTTACACACACTATTGGGCTTTCTACATTGGTCTTCTTTTTTGGGGTCAGAAGAGTCTCTCTAGGGATATACCAAGTTCTTTTCATGGTTCTTTTGAGTAGTTTCCTTGGGTAGCCCCTCTCAAGTAGTTTCTGCATCAGTTCTTGGGCGTTAGAAAAGTAGTCAGTTTTCTTCGAGCAGTTTCTGCGTAATTGGAAAGGGGCGACCAATCGGTCCCCCCGAACGTATGGTCGAGTACCACGATCCCCCCGGGAAGCCATCTTGGGCGGGAGGCGAGTCTCGGCTGGTATGCCCGAAGCGGCGTAGCCGAGGCGCGCCTTTTTCCCGCCCTAGAGTGGGCTGGCCTAGACACCAACACGGCCGGCCACGCCCTTGGAGGCAGGCGGGGGCAGGTTCACGCCCACCCCGAAGACGGATAAAAGGAGCGGAAGCCAACAGAGCATCCTCTTGTTCCTGTGCTCTGAAGCTGCACCTCCCCGCTGCACGTGAGCTCGAGACGGAATGAAGAGCAATTTTGAGCGTTGTAATCCCTCTTTTTGTCTTACAGATATCCCGTCTAAGAATGCCCAAGAAGGTCGGAAAGCGGGTCGGTACCGAGGAGATGCTCCGCATGCTCATGAAGGAGATAGCCGATCTGAAGAGAAAGGTTGAGGCTAAGGACGGGGAGGGAGGACCGAAACGGCCTTTACAGGGAACAATTCCCAGTGGAAAGAGCAAGAGGCCCAGGAGGGGAGCACTTGGGGGGGAGACCCCGGTTCCCGAAGCGCCACGAGAGGAGCCAACCCCGGCGCAAAAGGAGGGGAACCCAATCCCTGTGGTGGTCACCCCTGCGTACAGGGGGGATATGCCCCCCGAGTTAGCGGCGCAATTGGCAGCGTGGTTGGGGAACGATAGCGAGGGCGCCACGGCTGACGACGCCCGGGCAGTGATGAGGCAACTGCGGGAATCTAGGGAGGCTGCGAAGACTCCATCTCCTGTTCCCCCGCAGGTCCCAGCGGTTGGAAGTACAGCAGGCCCAAGTTCGGCGACAAGCGTGGGGTCTACTTCAGGTAAGCGGCCATTGCCGATTGCGGGGGGGGACTCTGCACCTTCTCGAAAGGAGAAGATTGCCCAGCACGTCCCACTAGAAGTCAAGGAATTGATTTGGGCGGACAAATATGTAAACATGTTTTCATTGCTTACCGACCATTACGAGATCGAGCATGTAAAGAGTCAAAAGGAGCTCATGCATCCGAGTGTTTGGCGCGCTAAAATGGCCGCCTTTAAGGTTGATGAGACCATTGGTACTTGGGGCAGAGCGTGGGGAATTTTTACTTCCATCATGGGGGAGCGCAGACCTGAGTTACTGACCGAGTTACCCATTTATCAGTCACGTATTATGGAGTATTCTGTGGCATATGGGGGCAATCAGTGGTTCTGCTATGATAATCTGTTTAGAAAAGCTAAGGAACACAACCCGTTGTTGTCCTGGGACTGTTACGACTCTGTGTCTTGGCAAAAAATGGAGAGTACAGGGATGTTGAAGGTGCCATTAGTAGGGAGTAACGGGGGGAATCCTCGCCAAAACTCTGGGACACCCTTTCGGACGGGTACAGGTAACGAGTCCCACACGAAGCCGAGTGGCAACACAGGTAAAAGGGGGATCTGTTGGAATTTTAACAGGGGCAAATGTACCAGGCCCCAGGGGTCATGCAAATTCAGACATGAGTGTGGGGGATGCGGGCAGCCATCCCATCCTGAGTCCATGTGCAGAGCCAAAACGGGTGATAACGGTGGTAAGGGAGGCGCCAAACAGGTCTAATATAGTCCGAGGGGCGCCTTTACCGACCCCGATTGATACCATGGCAATGATTCCTTGGCTCAGCGAATACCCAGATTATGCTTCCGCTGGGGTGTTGCGGAACGGGTTTTCATATGGTTTCCGCATCCCAGTGGGGGATTTTCAGGGGGTACCGGACTGTAAGAATCAAATGTCGGTCTTACAGCACACGGCGGTGGTGCAGGTAAAGATTAGGAAAGAGGTGACTCGAGGTCGTGTCGCCGGTCCATTCGATTTGCCACCAGTTGCTAATTTTGTGTGTTCTCCTCTAGGGGTGGTTCCCAAGAAGGACCCGGGTGAGTTTCGGCTGATACACAATTTGTCAGCCCCACATGGTCTTTCCGTGAATGACGCGATAGACCCGGAAGTATGTTCGGTGCGGTACGCATCTTTCGATGAGGCCGTTGCCATGTTGAATCGCCTGGGGCCCGGGACGCTGATGGCCAAATCGGACATCGAGTCAGCGTTCCGGGTTGCTCCCGGTACACCCAGACGATCAGCGTCTCCTTGGTTTTCAGTTTCAGGGTCGCTATTACATGGATAAATGTATGCCTATGGGATGTTCGATTTCATGTGCCTATTTCGAGAAATTCAGTTGTTTTCTGCAGTGGGTATTCACGAGGAAGACAGGTTTTCAACATGTTATGCACTATCTCGATGACTTTCTGTTTCTGGGGGCAGCCGGGGATTCTGAGTGTGGACAGGCCTTACATGAATTTTGTGTCCTAATGAATCAATTTGGTGTGCCATTGGCGCCAGGTAAGACGGTGGGTCCCTCGACCTTAATCGAGTTTCTGGGGATCGAACTCGACTCAGTGTAAGGTTGTTTTCGTTTACCTGAAGAAAAGGTGTAAAAATTCAGGTTATCCCTTGAGACATGTATTCGTGCAACGAAAGTGAACTTACATCAATTGCAACAGGTGGTAGGTCAGTTGAATTTTGCCGATGGCACGCCCCTTTTCCCGCTCGATTGCACAGTCCATGGTCGGCTTGAAGGAAGGACATCATCGTACGAGACTCTCGGCAGAGGTTCGCCAGGACATGCGCATTTGGATTGCGTTCCTGGCGGATTTCAATGGTCGAATTGTCTGGAATAAACCAGCAGTGTCTTCCGAGGAGTTGGGACTATGGACAGACTCGGCGGGGAGTGTGGGTTTTGGCGCCATATTGGGTACACAATGGTCGGCTCAAAAATGGCCGTCATGGTGGCATGAGTGCGGGTTGACGAGTAACATTGCTTTTCTCGAACTGTTCCCTATTCTGGTGGCCTTGAAGACATGGCCAGAAGGGTTTAGGGGTCACTCTGTGGTTTTCTGGTCTGATAACATGACCGTGGTTGAGTGTATCAATAGTCAGGCAGCACGTTGCAAATTGATTCTAAGACTACTCAAGGAAATTGTGTTGTTGTGCATGCAACTAAATGTACTGTTTAGGGCGCGGCATGTGCCGGGGGTGATGAACCAAGCGGCTGATGCGCTCTCTCGTTTCCGTATGCAGGCCTTCTGGGGTTTTCTGCCCACAGCGGACCCGGTGGCGGCACCCTTTCCCGAAGCTCTCTGGTCTCTCGGTGCCCCGAACTACAAAACCTCGTGGGAGAGAGTTTAGCACCCAGGACGAGGAAGGCATATGAAGGGGCGTTCCGTTCCTATTGGGCCTTTTTGGGTACTGCCGGGAGGGAGCTTTGGGGTCTGGAAGAGTCTGTAGTAAGATTCCTGCTCTCTTTACGTCACGCAGGCAAGTCAGTAGCTACGGCCCAGAGGCATCGGGCCGCCATTTCCTTCATGGCAAGGGCTCATGGGATCCAGGACCCGACAGCGTCTTTCGTTGTGCAGAAAGCGCTACGGGGGTGGCAACGCCTTGAGGGTCGCAAAGTAGACGATAGGCACCCGATAGGTTTGGATAGGTTGACCCTGTTATTATCCGTGCTACCGGTAACATGTTCATCCCAGTACGAAGCAGTGTTGTTCCGAGCCGCATTTGCATTAGCATTCCATGGGGCTATGCGGGTAAGCGAATTAGTGGCAAAGAACAAGCAGGATACGATGGGGGGACTGTGCCGGGAACACATTCAGGTCAGAGAGGAGACGATGACGGTCTCGTTTGTAAAGTCCAAATCCGATCAGGATGCAATCGGGGACTGTGTAATCATCCAGAGGATCCCCGGGTCTGCCATGTGCCCTGTTGGGTGCGTAGAAGCATATTTAGCGCAGAGGGTGGCAGCATGGGGGGGGACCTTGTTAAGACACGCTGACACCACCCCACTGACGAGGTTTCAGTTTCAGCGGGTGCTTGCGATGTCGATTTCTGCCGCGGGCTTGAACCCCGGCGACTTTGGGACCCATTCCTTTCGGATAGGGGCTGCTACGGAGGCTACAGCCAGGGGTCTGAATGTTGATCAAATAAAACGTGTGGGGCGTTGGTCCTCGAACTGTTATAAGAGGTATGTACGGTTGCACATGTTGTGAAGCTGTAACGATGTACTCACGCTTCTTGTTTTTGTTTGGTTTTCAGTGGCGCAAGCCTACGAGGCGGGGCGGACTGTCCAGTCGACCCGACACCGGGGGGCCAGCGGTCAGACATTACCGGCTGTGAAAAAGGAGGTGTGGGTCGTGGGCCACTCATACGTGAGGCGTGCCGCGGACGTATTCAAAGCAGGTGACATGACTCACGTGGCTGGGGAATACGGGTACAGGGTGTCCTTCTACGGAAAGGGCGGGCTCTGTATTGACCAGTTTCAAGCATTTTTCAAGGTTTTGTGAGGGCGGACAAGGTCACCGCCGTCTGTAGTCATAGTACATCTTGGGGGCAATGATTTGGTGACCACTGGTAGACGACTTCTTCTTGAGGCGATGCTTTCCACGGTAAGTTGGTTAGCGAGAAGAGTTCCAGGGTGCACAATTGCTTGGTCCCATATGATCCCACGGAAAGTGTGGCGGGGGGCTATTTCTGTTTCTGCACTGAATCATTCAGTAAGGAAAATTAATAATAAAATGAGTAGATTGTTTCGTTCAAGTACACTGCATTCTGTTTCGCATGGTTGTATTAAAGGGGACAGTATGTATTTGGGGGACGGTGTTCATTTGTCCCGGGTGGGGAACGAATTACTCATAGGAGACTTCATAGCATGGTTAAGGAGTTTACAGCATGACCTTTAGGTAGGAGTGTTTTGTGGGGGGTCCGGATAGCCGGTCAACTATCCGGCCTGTGGCGGTAAGGTCATGATCGGTGAGCAGTAATTGGAAGATCCCTATGAGGGGGCGTCACCCATTACGGATGGGAGCGCGCGGGGGAGGTGGCCAATTGGCCCCTCAATGGGGAGGCGGTCCTGTCTAAGGAGAGGCCGCCGGAAGGAAAGGAAAGGTGGTCAAGGCCCCTTCCTGGATAGGAGGGGCTACGGCCCCTCCTGGGGAATTTCCCGGGGCCAGGACATCTGCGACGGCAGATGGGTAAGTTGTGTGGGGTGCGGGAGGGGGTTTACGCTACCTTTTAGACACCTCACACGAGTCCTCGAACGACCGTTAAATGGCGTCGAGTTTATTTGGGCCCCCGTCAAGTACAAAGGGAAATTGGTAAATGCACTTGAGGTACGCCTCTGTGCGGTCGCCCCTCTCACAAGTGAGGGGGGTATTTCTGGTTTAGGGATCTGACACCCGTTACGACCTTGCCGTTGGCCCTTAACGTTAGGATGTACAATTTCAAGTCAAATGTTTTGTAGGATGTTAGTTCGGCTAGGAGAACCTTTGTATTAGAGATCTGTTAAGGTTAGCCAACATCGTAATGTGGAAATGAAATTGTACATTATATGAAACTGTTATTTTAATGTTTTCTTTTGTTTCATATTTTAATAAATACGGCCGGGAAGGGTGACTCCCTTCCCGCCTTCCAAAAGTTCAAGAACTGTTTCCGGTTTCCCAATTCTTGGGGATTGTGTTGAGAGGGGGTGGCGGGTATCTCGGCCATATGGAAAGGGGCGACCAATCGGTCCCCCCGAACGTATGGTCGAGTACCACGATCCCCCCGGGAAGCCATCTTGGGCGGGAGGCGAGTCTCGGCTGGTATGCCCGAAGCGGCGTAGCCGGGGCGCGCCTTTTTCCCGCCCTAGAGTGGGCTGGCCTAGACACCAACACGGCCGGCCACGCCCTTGGAGGCAGGCGGGGGCAGGTTCACGCCCACCCCGAAGACGGATAAAAGGAGCGGAAGCCAACAGAGCATCCTCTTGTTCCTGTGCTCTGAAGCTGCACCTCCCCGCTGCACGTGAGCTCGAGACGGAACGAAGAGCAATTTTGACCCACCCACCAGCCCCTGAGGACAGCGATTCGTTGTAAATACAGTTGATATAGTATCTTTGGTTTTCTCTGCTTTCTTACAGGTTGTGATGGTTGTCGTGAAAGTTCTTAGCGATGCAATAAAGATTGATTATTTTCAGTATGTTTTGCTAATAAAGTAATTTTGAACAAGGATCGATCAGTATTTACGCTTGGTAATAAATGCTGTTTTGCTTTAGAGATCTTAGTAACTTAGGTAGAACTGTCGTATTTATTTTGGTCGGGCGGTAAGGTCATGATCGGTGAGCAGTAATTGGAAGATCCCTATGAGGGGGCGTCACCCATTACGGATGGGAACGCGCGGGGGAGGTGGCCAATTGGCCCCTCAATGGGGAGGCGGTCCTGTCTAAGGAGAGGCCGCCGGAAGGAAAGGAAAGGTGGTCAAGGCCCCTTCCTGGATAGGAGGGGCTACGGCCCCTCCTGGGGAATTTCCCGGGGCCAGGACATCTGCGACGGCAGATGGGTAAGTTGTGTGGGGTGCGGGAGGGGGTTTACGCTACCTTTTAGACACCTCACACGAGTCCTCGAACGACCGTTAAATGGCGTCGAGTTTATTTGGGCCCCCGTCAAGTACAAAGGGAAATTGGTAAATGCACTTGAGGTACGCCTCTGTGCGGTCGCCCCTCTCACAAGTGAGGGGGGTATTTCTGGTTTAGGGATCTGACACCGGTTACGACCTTGCCGTTGGCCCTTAACGTTAGGATGTACAATTTCAAGTCAAATGTTTTGTAGGATGTTAGTTCGGCTAGGAGAACCTTTGTATTAGAGATCTGTTAAGGTTAGCCAACATCGTAATGTGGAAATGAAATTGTACATTATATGAAACTGTTATTTTAATGTTTTCTTTTGTTTCATATTTTAATAAATACGGCTGGGAAGGGTGACTCCCTTCCCGCCTTCCAAAAGTTCAAGAACTGTTTCCGGTTTCCCAATTCTTGGGGATTGTGTTGAGAGGGGGTGGCGGGTATCTCGGCCATACGCATAAATTGGCCTAGAGGTAAATTTTCACATAAGTTTCGTTGGTGGAAACTTGAAAAATGTAAAAATGTATTTCGATCCGTCTCTTTGGTGTATAGAGTGGTGTAAATGGTGCCTTCCTCATGTTTTATCAAGAGGTCCAGGAAATTGATTTCCTTTTTATTGTATGATAATGTGAATTGGATATTTGGATTTCTGTTATTGAGCCATACAACAAACTCTTTCAATTGATGTTCTCCGCCTCTCCAAAGCATGAAGACGTCATCGATATAACGACGCCATATTTTGATATTGCCGTCGTAAGGGTTATTGTAGTAAATCCACATTGCTTCGTACAGTGCCATGTACATAATAGCCATTTCTGGCGCAAAAGGACAACCCATGGCTGTCCCCATGATTTGTAAGTATTGGACATTGTTGAATTTAAAGAAGTTGAATCTCAAGCAGATTTCTGCTAATTGTAAGAGGAACTCCGTGGGGACATTGTGAGGTCTTTCTCTCTTATCTAAAAAGAATTCAAGGGCTTCCAAGCCTTCTTCCTGTGGGATATTAGAATAAAGGCTGACTATATCCATTGTCACCAATATTTCCATAGATTCATCAAAGCTTTGTCCATCAAGGAAGTTAATAGCTTCCATAGTATCTTTGATATAGCTAGTTGTTTGACCCACAAGCGGTTTAAGAAAGGTATCCACGTATTTGGCTGGACGCTCAAGTATGGAGTTAACTCCCGAGATTATTGGTCGGCCTGGAGGATTCATTGGGTCCTTATGCACTTTCGGGAGGGCATACATGAGAGGTGTTCTGGGATTCGTGTTTATTAAGTATTCTCCTTCTTTTTTAGATAGCCAGCCTTCTCTGCGACCAGCGTCAACAAGTGTCTCTAATCGATGTGTCAATTTTTTATTCCAATTCTCGTCGGTTCTTTTGTAATATTTCTCGTCAGAAATTTGCTTTTGAACTTCCGCTTCGTACATATCCCGTGGGAGGATGACGATTCCGCCGCCTTTGTCGGCCGGCTTGATGATAAGGTTTTTATTGTTTTGAAGTTCGTAAAGGGCGGTCTTTTCTTCTCTTTTTAAGTTCCATTTTGTGTATCTTTTCTTTTTCTTCTCAAGTGTGTCAAGATCTCGTAGAACATTTTTCTCGAATGTTAGTAGTTCTACAGGCATCTGGTTGGAATGAGGAAAAAAGGTTGAGGGATTTTTGAGTCCTGAATAATTTCGTGCTGTCATATCTTGTTGGTCTTGAAAGAATATCTTCAGCCTCATTTTCCTAAAAAGTTGGATTAACTCCAATTTTGTTTGGCAAATATCTGGTTTGACCGTTGGAATAAATGTTAAGCCTTTTTGTAGTACACTCATTTCGCTGGGTGATAGAGAATGGTTGGATAAATTGAATACTGCACAGTTATTCGTATTCACCATCTGTACACTCGTCTCCTCGTGGTGATTTCTCCTTGATACTGATCGTTGAACCGCCTGTTCCCTCTCTGGCGGCCGCGTTGTCTGCCTCTGCCTCTGTCGGAAAAAGGTGCCGGCTGGTAAAACTGGCGGGCTTGATCGTCTCTATTACTGGTGGTCGCGTCCGCGTCACTTGAGCTGTTTGACCCCGAGGAGTCTTCGGAGAATGTAATGTATTGTCTCCTGCTTCTGCCTCCGTATGTTCGTAAGGCACCGGTGTTTTGGGGCTGTTTGTAGAAATCCTTTTCCAAATATGGATACGTTTTTTTCTCAGAATAGTTAGTAATGTCTTTTTGTAATTTCTGCCTTTTGAAATCTTCAGTTGTTTTTTGGAAGGTTAGATTTTCCTTTTCTAGTTTAGCTAGAAGTGCTTGGGCATTCTCAACTGCACTGTTATTCAAAAAGGCTTCTTCCAATTCTTTGATCAGCTGCTGTTCTTTTAGTCCAAGCCGTTCGGCGGTTTTAATTGAGTGGAACATCCAATCTCTAGAGCATTTTGTCTCTATATGGCTGAATCCTTCTAGATATTCTGGATCATCTGTGAATATGACTGGCACATTCTTGACTTGCAGTCCAACCGGTGTGGTCCCTGCTCTTAGATGTTCTAGTAGTACCTCTCCATGTAAAGATGTTCTGATTTGTTTCTTTTTAAGGCGAGTGATTTTCTCTAGTTCTGTAGTTTGGCTGACATTAATTGTGGTATTGCCTGGATTCAATGTTGATGGTCTCCTAAGTAATGCTGCTATATCTTCCTCTCTAATACTTAGTGTTTTTGGTTCAGACATTTAAATGCCTATAATAAAGATGGTGTGATTAGCTTCTTCCTCTTTCTGGGTACGTGAATTTAAAATAAACCAAATGGAACAAAGGGATGACTGTGCCACACCTGCAAGTGTCATATGGTAATTTTGCCAGGTGGAGGGGGGTACTCCAGCTGGCTGGGGCAATAGTGCTCAGATTTGGAACTTAATGCCAAGGTTTCCCTCGTAGACGGATGTCTACACTAAGGTTAAGCAAACGATCACAGGGGATTGATTCAATTAAGGTAGACAGAGGATGGAATCGAGTTAAATGATAGCAAGTAAGAAATGCCTCTGACACCATAGATTAGATACTTAATTTAGTTCAATGTCATAGTTTATTGACATTGTCATCAATTTTACTTTTGTATTTTACTTTAAAGTTATTCAGTAGTACACAATAGGGTGTTAGCACATTAGCTTGTCGTCATCTCCTTTGACAAAAAACATTCAACATATATCAAAACAGTGAATTCAAAGCATAGACATTTTAGACATTGTTCTACACAACATTTAACAATACTAAACATATATAGCAATTTTTTACAAAAATCTTTTATCAGGTCCTACTTAGAATCAATAGAAAAACTGTCTTTGGGATATGAATACTACTCCACAAAGAAATAATCGTTATAGTCCTGTATTAGGTCGGAGAGTCCTTTTTAAGAAAAGTTTTTTGTGGCCTATGTGTGAGATGCGTCTCTCACTGGATGTCCTGTTAATTTATCAGGTCATTAGGCTTGCGTTTCTCCTGGCCTAGATGGTGGTAAGCCTACGCGTTTCGACCTTATATGTAAAAGACAGGAATTAAGTTGAAAAAGGTCTTCATCAGGGCTCAATCTTGTTGATGTAGGACTTTGGGTTACACCTATGGGGATGTAAAAGAAGGGGGTTTTTTGTTTAGGGTCGTTGGTATATGTACAATACTAAAACTCATTATAATAGCAGTTTATAATGAAAGGGGTCACGTACCCTGTGTGTAAAGAAGGAGGATTCTTCTTCACTTGTTGTTTTCAAGATGTGATATCGATCGCTGAGCCCAGCGTCGTGACGTTTTTTTTCGAGTAGACCAGCAGTGTAGGGTCTATACTGCATGTGGTCGTGTATACACTGGTCGGGAAAGAAGAAAGGGAAGTATTGAGTTACAGGCTGTGATACATTGTTTGGAAGCCTGTTTGGAGAAAGAAGTCGCTTTGGTGAATATTTGAGTTCAATTTGCCTCTAAGTTGCTCGGCAAATGGCTGATTTTAGCACTGGGGGACGAGGGAAGCCTTCCCTCGCTGTGTGCGTCAAGAAACCTTTTCCTGGCTGCATATTCGTACCTGCTGCCGTTCTTTTTGGGGGTCCTCCCGCAGCTCCATGATTACTCGGCTTTCGTGCTTGACGGCGTCTGCTCGCTGTGCGGCGTTCCTCCCGTCGGACTCGCTATTTCCGGGTGCCGGTGGGAAACCTTTGTGATTGGTTCTTTTATTCAACTCAACTGTGTCCATATTTGTCGGACGCTTTCATTGTGCTTAAAGCCCGTTTCTGATAGGTATCTCGTTACTAGGATACATGACGCTGCTCTCGGCATCTGAAGTCATGGCGGCATCGTACCGGCTGTGGATTTACAGATTGATAGAAGTCTGTAATGCGTACGATATTTTATGAATTGAACATATTTAGTTGGATTGTTCAGGGGTCGCTGAATCCTTTACTGCTGGGATCGTGTGATTCCGGATTGGCACATCTGAGTCCGTGTTGGTCGGGGATCTATGTTGGAGCCTGTTGTTGGTTGGTGGGTGGTTGCTAAGATACGGGACGCTGGCGGTGTCTGCTGGTTTTGAGATGGCGCTCAGGGCGTCCCAGCAGGCTGGTATCTTCATATAGTGGTTTGTTCATATGCCGGATCTTTAGCGACATATCGTTCCATCTAGGGGATATATTCAGAACACAAAGTGTTATTTGCGGCTGGATACTTCTGTTGCTCTGTGAAGCTAAAGCCTTTGGAGGTTCCATCTGATGGTGGCAGGTGTTGTGCACAGCTATCGTCTTAGCTGTTTTGAATCACGGAGGATCCATATTGCTCAAGTGGGTTGGGTCCATTTGTTCTACTCATATTCGATGTGTAGGAATTCTTCAGATAAAACTTGAAATTTCGGCAAATTCGTTCAATCCATTTTCGACTGTTCCAAGATACATGATGATTTTAGCTTCCTGCTTAGAGAGGTTGTTAGCCACATTCTTACCCTTGATGTGTCTGACTACTGTCCATTTTATATCATCGGGTCCATGATTTTTAGCTATGCAGTGAGATACCATTGGTGCATTTTCTATTCTGCATCTGATCCTTGAGCGGTGTTGGGAAATTCTTGTTTTTATGGGTTGACTGGTTTTACCCACATATGTAAGTCCGCATGGGCATACAACACAATATATGACATTGTGGGTATTGCAGTTCGTAAACTCCTCATGTTTAATTTGTTTTTGACCATATGTGAATGTGGTTCCTTCTAATGTGCTTTCACATGAGACACAGTTACCGCATTTCCTATGCCCTTTTATAGGAGGTAGATTCAAAAATGACTGGATGGAAATGTCCTGTCTCGGCAGGGATGTATCCGCTCGGACCAATTTGTTTCTCACACTTTCATTTTTCTTCAGTGCGAATATGGGTAGTGCTTCAAAAGGTTTCAAGCCTTTTACTGTATTCCAATTTTTGGAAACAATCTTCTTAATTTCGGTGGTGACTCCGGAGAATGTGGTTACACACACTATTGGGCTTTCTACATTGGTCTTCTTTTTTGGGGTCAGAAGAGTCTCTCTAGGGATATACAAAGTTCTTTTCATGGTTCTTTTGAGTAGTTTCCTTAGGTAGCCCCTCTCAAGTAGTTTCTGCATCAGTTCTTGGGCGTTAGAAAAGTAGTCAGTTTTCTTCGAGCAGTTTCTGCGTAATCGCATAAATTGGCCTAGAGGTAAATTTTCACGTAAGTTTCGTTGGTGGAAACTTGAAAAATGTAAAAATGTATTTCGATCCGTCTCTTTGGTGTATAGAGTGGTGTAAATGGTGCCTTCCTCATGTTTTATCAAGAGGTCCAGGAAATTGATTTCCTTTTTATTGTATGATAATGTGAATTGGATATTTGGATTTCTGTTATTGAGCCATACAACAAACTCTTTCAATTGATGTTCTCCGCCTCTCCAAAGCATGAAGACGTCATCGATATAACGACGCCATATTTTGATATGGCCGTCGTAAGGGTTATTGTTGTAAATCCACATTGCTTCGTACAGTGCCATGTACATAATAGCCATTTCTGGCGCAAAAGGACAACCCATGGCTGTCCCCATGATTTGTAAGTATTGGACATTGTTGAATTTAAAGAAGTTGAATCTCAAGCAGATTTCTGCTAATTGTAAGAGGAACTCCGTGGGGACATTGTGAGGTCTTTCTCTCTTATCTAAAAAGAATTCAAGGGCTTCCAAGCCTTCTTCCTGTGGGATATTAGAATAAAGGCTGACTATATCCATTGTCACCAATATTTCCATAGATTCATCAAAGCTTTGTCCATCAAGGAAGTTAATAGCTTCCATAGTATCTTTGATATAGCTAGTTGTTTGACCCACAAGCGGTTTAAGAAAGGTATCCACGTATTTGGCTGGACGCTCAAGTATGGAGTTAACTCCCGAGATTATTGGTCGGCCTGGAGGATTCATTGGGTCCTTATGCACTTTCGGGAGGGCATACATGAGAGGTGTTCTGGGATTCGTGTTTATTAAGTATTCTCCTTCTTTTTTAGATAGCCAGCCTTCTCTGCGACCAGCGTCAACAAGTGTCTCTAATCGATGTGTCAATTTTTTATTCCAATTCTCGTCGGTTCTTTTGTAATATTTCTCGTCAGAAATTTGCTTTTGAACTTCCGCTTCGTACATATCCCGTGGGAGGATGACGATTCCGCCGCCTTTGTCGGCCGGCTTGATGATAAGGTTTTTATTGTTTTGAAGTTCGTAAAGGGCGGTCTTTTCTTCTCTTTTTAAGTTCCATTTTGTGTATCTTTTCTTTTTCTTCTCAAGTGTGTCAAGATCTCGTAGAACATTGTTCTCGAATGTTAGTAGTTCTACAGGCATCTGGTTGGAATGAGGAAAAAAGGTTGAGGGATTTTTGAGTCCTGAATAATTTCGTGCTGTCATATCTTGTTGGTCTTGAAAGAATATCTTCAGCCTCATTTTCCTAAAAAGTTGGATTAACTCCAATTTTGTTTGGCAAATATCTGGTTTGACCGTTGGAATAAATGTTAAGCCTTTTTGTAGTACACTCATTTCGCTGGGTGATAGAGAATGGTTGGATAAATTGAATACTGCACAGTTATTCGTATTCACCATCTGTACACTCGTCTCCTCGTGGTGATTTCTCCTTGATACTGATTGTTGAACCGCCTGTTCCCTCTCTGGCGGCCGCGTTGTCTGCCTCTGCCTCTGTCGGAAAAAGGTGCCGGCTGGTAAAACTGGCGGGCTTGATCGTCTCTATTACTGGTGGTCGCGTCCGCGTCACTTGAGCTGTTTGACCCCGAGGAGTCTTCGGAGAATGTAATGTATTGTCTCCTGCATCTGCCTCCGTATGTTCGTAAGGCACCGGTGTTTTGGGGCTGTTTGTAGAAATCCTTTTCCAAATATGGATACGTTTTTTTCTCAGAATAGTTAGTAATGTCTTTTTGTAATTTCTGCCTTTTGAAATCTTCAGTTGTTTTTTGGAAGGTTAGATTTTCCTTTTCTAGTTTAGCTAGAAGTGCTTGGGCATTCTCAACTGCACTGTTATTCAAAAAGGCTTCTTCCAATTCTTTGATCAGCTGCTGTTCTTTTAGTCCAAGCCGTTCGGCGGTTTTAATTGAGTGGAACATCCAATCTCTAGAGCATTTTGTCTCTATATGGCTGAATCCTTCTAGATATTCTGGATCATCTGTGAATATGACTGGCACATTCTTGACTTGCAGTCCAACCGGTGTGGTCCCTGCTCTTAGATGTTCTAGTAGTACCTCTCCATGTAAAGATGTTCTGATTTGTTTCTTTTTAAGGCGAGTGATTTTCTCTAGTTCTGTAGTTTGGCTGACATTAATTGTGGTATTGCCTGGATTCAATGTTGATGGTCTCCTAAGTAATGCTGCTATATCTTCCTCTCTAATACTTAGTGTTTTTGGTTCAGACATTTAAATGCCTATAATAAAGATGGTGTGATTAGCTTCTTCCTCTTTCTGGGTACGTGAATTTAAAATAAACCAAATGGAACAAAGGGATGACTGTGCCACACCTGCAAGTGTCATATGGTAATTTTGCCAGGTGGAGGGGGGTACTTCAGCTGGCTGGGGCAATAGTGCTCAGATTTGGAACTTAATGCCAAGGTTTCCCTCGTAGACGGATGTCTACACTAAGGTTAAGCAAACGATCACAGGGGATTGATTCAATTAAGGTAGACAGAGGCTGGAATCGAGTTAAATGATAGCAAGTAAGAAATGCCTCTGACACCATAGATTAGATACTTAATTTAGTTCAATGTCATAGTTTATTGACATTGTCATCAATTTTACTTTTGTATTTTACTTTAAAGTTATTCAGTAGTACACAATAGGGTGTTAGCACATTAGCTTGTCGTCATCTCCTTTGACAAAAAACATTCAACATATATCAAAACAGTGAATTCAAAGCATAGACATTTTAGACATTGTTCTACACAACATTTAACAATACTAAACATATATAGCAATTTTTTACAAAAATCTTTTATCAGGTCCTACTTAGAATCAATAGAAAAACTGTCTCCCGTATCTTAGCAACCACCCACCAACCAACAACAGGCTCCAACATAGATCCCCGACCAACACGGACTCAGATGTGCCAATCCGGAATCACACGATCCCAGCAGTAAAGGATTCAGCGACCCCTGAACAATCCAACTAAATATGTTCAATTCATAAAATATCGTACGCATTACAGACTTCTATCAATCTGTAAATCCACAGCCGGTACGATGCCGCCATGACTTCAGATGCCGAGAGCAGCGTCATGTATCCTAGTAACGAGATACCTATCAGAAACGGGCTTTCAGCACAATGAAAGCGTCCGACCAATACGGACACAGTTGAGTTGAATAAAAGAACCAATCACAAAGGTTTCCCACCGGCACCCGGAAATAGCGAGTCCGACGGGAGGAACGCCGCACAGCGAGCAGACGCCGTCAAGCACGAAAGCCGAGTAATCAAGGAGCTGCAGGAGGACCCCCCAAAAAGAACGACAGCAGGTACGAATATGCAGCCAGGAAAAGGTTTCTTGACGCACACAGCGAGGGAAGGCTTCCCTCGTCCCCCAGTGCTAAAATCAGCCATTTGCCGAGCAACTTAGAGGCAAATTGAACTCAAATATTCACCAAAGCGACTTCTTTCTCCAAACAGGCTTCCAAACAATGTATCACAGCCTGTAACTCAATACTTCCCTTTCTTCTTTCCCGACCAGTGTATACACGACCACATGCAGTAAAGACCCTACACTGCTGGTCTACTCGAAAAAAAACGTCACGACGCTGGGCTCAGCGATCGATATCACATCTTGACGACAACAAGTGAAGAAGAATCCTCCTTCTTTACACACAGGGTACGTGACCCCTTTCATTATAAACTGCTATTATAATGAGTTTTAGTATTGTACATATACCAACGACCCTAAACAAAAAACCCCCTTCTTTTACATCCCCATAGGTGTAACCCAAAGTCCTACATCAACAAGATTGAGCCCTGATGAAGACCTTTTTCAACTTAATTCCTGTCTTTTACATATAAGGTCGAAACGCGTAGGCTTACCATCATCTAGGCCAGGAGAAACGCAAGCCTAATGACCTGATAAATTAACAGGACATCCAGTGAGAGACGCATCTCACACATAGGCCACAAAAAACTTTTCTTAAAAAGGACTCTCCGACCTAATACAGGACTATAACGATTATTTCTTTGTGGAGTAGTGTTCATATCCCAAAGACAGTTTTTCTATTGATTCTAAGTAGGACCTGATAAAAGATTTTTGTAAAAAATTGCTATATATGTTTAGTATTGTTAAATGTTGTGTAGAACAATGTCTAAAATGTCTATGCTTTGAATTCACTGTTTTGATATATGTTGAATGTTTTTTGTCAAAGGAGATGACGACAAGCTAATGTGCTAACACCCTATTGTGTACTACTGAATAACTTTAAAGTAAAATACAAAAGTAAAATTGATGACAATGTCAATAAACTATGACATTGAACTAAATTAAGTATCTAATCTATGGTGTCAGAGGCATTTCTTACTTGCTATCATTTAACTCGATTCCAGCCTCTGTCTACCTTAATTGAATCAATCCCCTGTGATCGTTTGCTTAACCTTAGTGTAGACATCCGTCTACGAGGGAAACCTTGGCATTAAGTTCCAAATCTGAGCACTATTGCCCCAGCCAGCTGGAGTACCCCCCTCCACCTGGCAAAATTACCATATGATACTTGCAGGTGTGGCACAGTCATCCCTTTGTTCCATTTGGTTTATTTTAAATTCACGTACCCAGAAAGAGGAAGAAGCTAATCACACCATCTTTATTATAGGCATTTAAATGTCTGAACCAAAAACACTAAGTATTAGAGAGGAAGATATAGCAGCATTACTTAGGAGACCATCAACATTGAATCCAGGCAATACCGCAATTAATGTCAGCCAAACTACAGAACTAGAGAAAATCACTCGCCTTAAAAAGAAACAAATCAGAACATCTTTACATGGAGAGGTACTACTAGAACATCTAAGAGCAGGGACCACACCGGTTGGACTGCAAGTCAAGAATGTGCCAGTCATATTCACAGATGATCCAGAATATCTAGAAGGATTCAGCCATATAGGGACAAAATGCTCTAGAGTTTGGATGTTCCACTCAATTAAAACCGCCGAACGGCTTGGACTAAAAGAACAGCAGCTAATCAAAGAATTGGAAGAAGCCTTTTTGAATAACAGTGCAGTTGAGAATGCCCAAGCACTTCTAGCTAAACTAGAAAAGGAAAATCTAACCTTCCAAAAAACAACTGAAAATTTCAAAAGGCAGAAATTACAAAAAGACATTACTAACTATTCTGAGAAAAAAACGTATCCATATTTGGAAAAGGATTTCTACAAACAGCCCCAAAACACCGGTGCCTTACGAACATACGGAGGCAGAAGCAGGAGACAATACATTACATTCTCCGAAGACTCCTCGGGGTCAAACAGCTCAAGTAACGCGGACGCGACCACCAGTAATAGAGACGATCAAGCCCGCCAGTTTTACCAGCCGGCACCTTTTTCCGACAGAGGCAGAGGCAGACAACGCGGCCGCCAGAGAGGGAACAGGCGGTTCAACAATCAGTATCAAGGAGAAATCACCACGAGGAGACGAGTGTACAGATGGTGAATACGAATAACTGTGCAGTATTCAATTTATCCAACCATTCTCTATCACCCAGCGAAATGAGTGTACTACAAAAAGGCTTAACATTTATTCCAACGGTCAAACCAGATATTTGCCAAACAAAATTGGAGTTAATCCAACTTTTTAGGAAAATGAGGCTGAAGATATTCTTTCAAGACCAACAAGATATGACAGCACGACATTATTCAGGACTCAAAAATCCCTCAACCTTTTTTCCTCATTCCAACCAGATGCCTGTAGAACTACTAACATTCGAGAAAAATGTTCTACGAGATCTTGACACACTTGAGAAGAAAAAGAAAAGATACACAAAATGGAACTTAAAAAGAGAAGAAAAGACCGCCCTTTACGAACTTCAAAACAATAAAAACATTATCATCAAGCCGGCCGACAAAGGCGGCGGAATCGTCATCCTCCCACGGGATATGTACGAAGCGGAAGTTCAAAAGCAAATTTCTGACGAGAAATATTACAAAAGAACCGACGAGAATTGGAATAAAAAATTGACACATCGATTAGAGACACTTGTTGACGCTGGTCGCAGAGAAGGCTGGCTATCTAAAAAAGAAGGAGAATACTTAATAAACACGAATCCCAGAACACCTCTCATGTATGCCCTCCCGAAAGTGCATAAGGACCCAATGAATCCTCCAGGCCGACCAATAATCTCGGGAGTTAACTCCATACTTGAGCGTCCAGCCAAATACGTGGATACCTTTCTTAAACCGCTTGTGGGTCAAACAACTAGCTATATCAAAGATACTATGGAAGCTATTAACTTCCTTGATGGACAAAGCTTTGATGAATCCATGGAAATATTGGTGACAATGGATATAGTCAGCCTTTATTCTAATATCCCACAGGAAGAAGGCTTGGAAGCCCTTGAATTCTTTTTAGATAAGAGAGAAAGACCTCACAATGTCCCCACGGAGTTCCTCTTACAATTAGCAGAAATCCGCTTGAGATTCAACTTCTTTAAATTCAACAATGTCCAATACTTACAAATCATGGGGACAGCCATGGGTTGTCCTTTTGCGCCAGAAATGGCTATTATGTACATGGCACTGTACGAAGCAATGTGGATTTACAACAATAACCCTTACGACGGCCATATCAAAATATGGCGTCGTTATGTCGATGACGTCTTCATGCTTTGGAGAGGCGGAGAACATCAATTGAAAGAGTTTGTTGTATGGCTCAATAACAGAAATCCAAATATCCAATTCACATTATCATACAATAAAAAGGA
The DNA here is from genome assembly GCF_964263255.1 of Lissotriton vulgaris. Taxonomy (NCBI): domain Eukaryota; kingdom Metazoa; phylum Chordata; class Amphibia; order Caudata; family Salamandridae; genus Lissotriton; species Lissotriton vulgaris. Next base: position 90,308 of record NW_028244074.1, read on the forward strand.
AATCAATTTCCTGGACCTCTTGATAAAACATGAGGAAGGCACCATTTACACCACTCTATACACCAAAGAGACGGATCGAAATAAATTTTTACATTTTTCAAGTTTCCACCAACGAAACTTACGTGAAAATTTACCTCTAGGCCAATTTATGCGATTACGCAGAAACTGCTCGAAGAAAACTGACTACTTTTCTAACGCCCAAGAACTGATGCAGAAACTACTTGAGAGGGGCTACCCAAGGAAACTACTCAAAAGAACCATGAAAAGAACTTGGTATATCCCTAGAGAGACTCTTCTGACCCCAAAAAAGAAGACCAATGTAGAAAGCCCAATAGTGTGTGTAACCACATTCTCCGGAGTCACCACCGAAATTAAGAAGATTGTTTCCAAAAATTGGAATACAGTAAAAGGCTTGAAACCTTTTGAAGCACTACCCATATTCGCACTGAAGAAAAACGAAAGTGTGAGAAACAAATTGGTCCGAGCGGATACATCCCTGCCGAGACAGGACATTTCCATCCAGTCATTTTTGAATCTACCTCCTATAAAAGGGCATAGGAAATGCGGTAACTGTGTCTCATGTGAAAGCACATTAGAAGGAACCACATTCACATATGGTCAAAAACAAATTAAACATGAGGAGTTTACGAACTGCAATACCCACAATGTCATATATTGTGTTGTATGCCCATGCGGACTTACATATGTGGGTAAAACCAGTCAACCCATAAAAACAAGAATTTCCCAACACCGCTCAAGGATCAGATGCAGAATAGAAAATGCACCAATGGTATCTCACTGCATAGCTAAAAATCATGGACCCGATGATATAAAATGGACAGTAGTCAGACACATCAAGGGTAAGAATGTGGCTAACAACCTCTCTAAGCAGGAAGCTAAAATCATCATGTATCTTGGAACAGTCGAAAATGGATTGAACGAATTTGCCGAAATTTCAAGTTTTATCTGAAGAATTCCTACACATCGAATATGAGTAGAACAAATGGACCCAACCCACTTGAGCAATATGGATCCTCCGTGATTCAAAACAGCTAAGACGATAGCTGTGCACAACACCTGCCACCATCAGATGGAACCTCCAAAGGCTTTAGCTTCACAGAGCAACAGAAGTATCCAGCCGCAAATAACACTTTGTGTTCTGAATATATCCCCTAGATGGAACGATATGTCGCTAAAGATCCGGCATATGAACAAACGACTATATGAAGATACCAGCCTGCTGGGACGCCCTGAGCGCCATCTCAAAACCAGCAGACACCGCCAGCGTCCCGTATCTTAGCAACCACCCACCAACCAACAACAGGCTCCAACATAGATCCCCGACCAACACGGACTCAGATGTGCCAATCCGGAATCACACGATCCCAGCAGTAAAGGATTCAGCGACCCCTGAACAATCCAACTAAATATGTTCAATTCGTAAAATATCGTACGCATTACAGACTTCTATCAATCTGTAAATCCACAGCCGGTACGATGCCGCCATGACTTCAGATGCCGAGAGCAGCGTCATGTATCCTAGTAACGAGATACCTATCAGAAACGGGCTTTCAGCACAATGAAAGCGTCCGACCAATATGGACACAGTTGAGTTGAATAAAAGAACCAATCACAAAGGTTTCCCACCGGCACCCGGAAATAGCGAGTCCGACGGGAGGAACGCCGCACAGCGAGCAGACGCCGTCAAGCACGAAAGCCGAGTAATCAAGGAGCTGCGGGAGGACCCCCCAAAAAGAACGACAGCAGGTACGAATATGCAGCCAGGAAAAGGTTTCTTGACGCACACAGCGAGGGAAGGCTTCCCTCGTCCCCCAGTGCTAAAATCAGCCATTTGCCGAGCAACTTAGAGGCAAATTGAACTCAAATATTCACCAAAGCGACTTCTTTCTCCAAACAGGCTTCCAAACAATGTATCACAGCCTGTAACTCAATACTTCCCTTTCTTCTTTCCCGACCAGTGTATACACGACCACATGCAGTAAAGACCCTACACTGCTGGTCTACTCGAAAAAAAACGTCACGACGCTGGGCTCAGCGATCGATATCACATCTTGACGACAACAAGTGAAGAAGAATCCTCCTTATTTACACACAGGGTACGTGACCCCTTTCATTATAAACTGCTATTATAATGAGTTTTAGTATTGTACATATACCAACGACCCTAAACAAAAAAACCCCTTCTTTTACATCCCCATAGTTGTAACCCAAAGTCCTACATCAACAAGATTGAGCCCTGATGAAGACCTTTTTCAACTTAATTCCTGTCTTTTACATATAAGGTCGAAACGCGTAGGCTTACCACCATCTAGGCCAGGAGAAACGCAAGCATAATGACCTGATAAATTAACAGGACATCCAGTGAGAGACGCATCTCACACATAGGCCACAAAAAACTTTTCTTAAAAAGGACTCTCCGACCTAATACAGGACTATAACGATTATTTCTTTGTGGAGTAGTATTCATATCCCAAAGACAGTTTTTCTATTGATTCTAAGTAGGACCTGATAAAAGATTTTTGTAAAAAATTGCTATATATGTTTAGTATTGTTAAATGTTGTGTAGAACAATGTCTAAAATGTCTATGCTTTGAATTCACTGTTTTGATATATGTTGAATGTTTTTTGTCAAAGGAGATGACGACAAGCTAATGTGCTAACACCCTATTGTGTACTACTGAATAACTTTAAAGTAAAATACAAAAGTAAAATTGATGACAATGTCAATAAACTATGACATTGAACTAAATTAAGTATCTAATCTATGGTGTCAGAGGCATTTCTTACTTGCTATCATTTAACTCGATTCCAGCCTCTGTCTACCTTAATTGAATCAATCCCCTGTGATCGTTTGCTTAACCTTAGTGTAGACATCCGTCTACGAGGGAAACCTTGGCATTAAGTTCCAAATCTGAGCACTATTGCCCCAGCCAGCTGGAGTACCCCCCTCCACCTGGCAAAATTACCATATGACACTTGCAGGTGTGGCACAGTCATCCCTTTGTTCCATTTGGTTATTTTAAATTCACGTACCTAGAAAGAGGAAGAAGCTAATCACACCATCTTTATTATAGGCATTTAAATGTCTGAACCAAAAACACTAAGTATTAGAGAGGAAGATATAGCAGCATTACTTAGGAGGCCATCAACATCGAATCCAGGCAATACCGCAATTAATGTCAGCCAAACTACAGAACTAGAGAAAATCACTCGCCTTAAAAAGAAACAAATCAGAACATCTTTACATGGAGAGGTACTACTAGAACATCTAAGAGCAGGGACCACACCGGTTGGACTGCAAGTCAAGAATGTGCCAGTCATATTCACAGATGATCCAGAATATCTAGAAGGATTCAGCCATATAGGGACAAAATGCTCTAGAGATTGGATGTTCCACTCAATTAAAACCGCCGAACGGCTTGGACTAAAAGAACAGCAGCTAATCAAAGAATTGGAAGAAGCCTTTTTGAATAACAGTGCAGTTGAGAATGCCCAAGCACTTCTAGCTAAACTAGAAAAGGAAAATCTAACCTTCCAAAAAACAACTGAAGATTTCAAAAGGCAGAAATTACAAAAAGACATTACTAACTATTCTGAGAAAAAAACGTATCCATATTTGGAAAAGGATTTCTACAAACAGCCCCAAAACACAGGTGCCTTACGAACATACGGAGGCAGAAGCAGGAGACAATACATTACATTCTCCGAAGACTCCTCGGGGTCAAACAGCTCAAGTGACGCGGACGCGACCACCAGTAATAGAGACGATCAAGCCCGCCAGTTTTACCAGCCGGCACCTTTTTCCGACAGAGGCAGAGGCAGACAACGCGGCCGCCAGAGAGGGAACAGGCGGTTCAACAATCAGTATCAAGAAGAAATCACCACGAGGAGACGAGTGTACAGATGGTGAATACGAATAACTGTGCAGTATTCAATTTATCCAACCATTCTCTATCACCCAGCGAAATGAGTGTACTACAAAAAGGCTTAACATTTATTCCAACGGTCAAACCAGATATTTGCCAAACAAAATTGGAGTTAATCCAACTTTTTAGGAAAATGAGGCTGAAGATATTCTTTCAAGACCAACAAGATATGACAGCACGAAATTATTCAGGACTCAAAAATCCCTCAACCTTTTTTCCTCATTCCAACCAGATGCCTGTAGAACTACTAACATTCGAGAAAAATGTTCTACGAGATCTTGACACACTTGAGAAGAAAAAGAAAAGATACACAAAATGGAACTTAAAAAGAGAAGAAAAGACCGCCCTTTACGAACTTCAAAACAATAAAAACCTTATCATCAAGCCGGCCGACAAAGGCGGCGGAATCGTCATCCTTCCACGGGATATGTACGAAGCGGAAGTTCAAAAGCAAATTTCTGACGAGAAATATTACAAAAGAACCGACGAGAATTGGAATAAAAAATTGACACATCGATTAGAGACACTTGTTGACGCTGGTCGCAGAGAAGGCTGGCTATCTAAAAAAGAAGGAGAATACTTAATAAACACGAATCCCAGAACACCTCTCATGTATGCCCTCCCGAAAGTGCATAAGGACCCAATGAATCCTCCAGGCCAACCAATAATCTCGGGAGTTAACTCCATACTTGAGCGTCCAGCCAAATACGTGGATACCTTTCTTAAACCGCTTGTGGGTCAAACAACTAGCTATATCAAAGATACTATGGAAGCTATTAACTTCCTTGATGGACAAAGCTTTGATGAATCTATAGAAATATTGGTGACAATGGATATAGTCAGCCTTTATTCTAATATCCCACAGGAAAAAGGCTTGGAAGCCCTTGAATTCTTTTTAGATAAGAGAGAAAGACCTCACAATGTCCCCACGGAGTTCCTCTTACAATTAGCAGAAATCTGCTTGAGATTCAACTTCTTTACATTCAACAATGTCCAATACTTACAAATCATGGGGACAGCCATGGGTTGTCCTTTTGCGCCAGAAATGGCTATTATGTACATGGCACTGTACGAAGCAATGTGGATTTACAACAATAACCCTTACGACGGCCATATCAAAATATGGCGTCGTTATATCGATGACGTCTTCATGCTTTGGAGAGGCGGAGAACATCAATTGAAAGAGTTTGTTGTATGGCTCAATAACAGAAATCCAAATATCCAATTCACATTATCATACAATAAAAAGGAAATCAATTTCCTGGACCTCTTGATAAAACATGAGGAAGGCACCATTTACACCACTCTATACACCAAAGAGACGGATCGAAATACATTTTTACATTTTTCAAGTTTCCACCAACGAAACTTACGTGAAAATTTACCTCTAGGCCAATTTATGCGATTACGCAGAAACTGCTCGAAGAAAACTGACTACTTTTCTAACGCCCAAGAACTGATGCAGAAACTACTTGAGAGGGGCTACCCAAGGAAACTACTCAAAAGAACCATGAAAAGAACTTGGTATATCCCTAGAGAGACTCTTCTGACCCCAAAAAAGAAGACCAATGTAGAAAGCCCAATAGTGTGTGTAACCACATTCTCCGGAGTCACCACCGAAATTAAGAAGATTGTTTCCAAAAATTGGAATACAGTAAAAGGCTTGAAACCTTTTGAAGCACTACCCATATTCGCACTGAAGAAAAACGAAAGTGTGAGAAACAAATTGGTCCGAGCGGATACATCCCTGCCGAGGCAGGACATTTCCATCCAGTCATTTTTGAATCTACCTCCTATAAAAGGGCATAGGAAATGCGGTAACTGTGTCTCATGTGAAAGCACATTAGAAGGAACCACATTCACATATGGTCAAAAACAAATTAAACATGAGGAGTTTACGAACTGCAATACCCACAATGTCATATATTGTGTTGTATGCCCATGCGGACTTACATATGTGGGTAAAACCAGTCAACCCATAAAAACAAGAATTTCCCAACACCGCTCAAGGATCAGATGCAGAATAGAAAATGCACCAATGGTATCTCACTGCATAGCTAAAAATCATGGACCCGATAATATAAAATGGACAGTAGTCAGACACATCAAGGGTAAGAATGTGGCTAACAACCTCTCTAAGCAGGAAGCTAAAATCATCATGTATCTTGGAACAGTCGAAAATGGATTGAACGAATTTGCCGAAATTTCAAGTTTTATCTGAAGAATTCCTACACATCCAATATGAGTAGAACAAATGGACCCAACCCACTTGAGCAATATGGATCCTCCGTGATTCAAAACAGCTAAGACGATAGCTGTGCACAACACCTGCCACCATCAGATGGAACCTCGAAAGGCTTTAGCTTCACAGAGCAACAGAAGTATCCAGCCGCAAATAACACTTTGTGTTCTGAATATATCCCCTAGATGGAACGATATGTTGCTAAAGATCCGGCATATGAACAAACCACTATATGAAGATACCAGCCTGCTGGGACGCCCTGAGCGCCATCTCAAAACCAGCAGACACCGCCAGCGTCCCGTATCTTAGCAACCACCCACCAACCAACAACAGGCTCCAACATAGATCCCCGACCAACACGGACTCAGATGTGCCAATCCGGAATCACACGATCCCAGCAGTAAAGGATTCAGCGACCCCTGAACAATCCAACTAAATATGTTCAATTCATAAAATATCGTACGCATTACAGACTTCTATCAATCTGTAAATCCACAGCCGGTACGATGCCGCCATGACTTCAGATGCCGAGAGCAGCGTCATGTATCCTAGTAACGAGATACCTATCAGAAACGGGCTTTCAGCACAATGAAAGCGTCCGACCAATACGGACACAGTTGAGTTGAATAAAAGAACCAATCACAAAGGTTTCCCACCGGCACCCGGAAATAGCGAGTCCGACGGGAGGAACGCCGCACAGCGAGCAGACGCCGTCAAGCACGAAAGCCGAGTAATCAAGGAGCTGCGGGAGGACCCCCAAAAAAGAACGACAGCAGGTACGAATATGCAGCCAGGAAAAGGTTTCTTGACGCACACAGCGAGGGAAGGCTTCCCTCGTCCCCCAGTGCTAAAATCAGCCATTTGCCGAGCAACTTAGAGGCAAATTGAACTCAAATATTCACCAAAGCGACTTCTTTCTCCAAACAGGCTTCCAAACAATGTATCACAGCCTGTAACTCAATACTTCCCTTTGTTCTTTCCCGACCAGTGTATACACGACCACATGCAGTAAAGACCCTACACTGCTGGTCTACTCGAAAAAAAACGTCACGACGCTGGGCTCAGCGATCGATATCACATCTTGACGACAACAAGTGAAGAAGAATCCTCCTTCTTTACACACAGGGTACGTGACCCCTTTCATTATAAACTGCTATTATAATGAGTTTTAGTATTGTACATATACCAACGACCCTAAACAAAAAAACCCCTTCTTTTACATCCCCATAGGTGTAACCCAAAGTCCTACATCAACAAGATTGAGCCCTGATGAAGACCTTTTTCAACTTAATTCCTGTCTTTTACATATAAGGTCGAAACGCGTAGGCTTACCACCATCTAGGCCAGGAGAAACGCAAGCCTAATGACCTGATAAATTAACAGGACATCCAGTGAGAGACGCATCTCACACATAGGCCACAAAAAACTTTTCTTAAAAAGCACTCTCCGACCTAATACAGGACTATAACGATTATTTCTTTGTGGAGTAGTATTCATATCCCAAAGACAGTTTTTCTATTGATTCTAAGTAGGACCTGATAAAAGATTTTTGTAAAAAATTGCTATATATGTTTAGTATTGTTAAATGTTGTGTAGAACAATGTCTAAAATGTCTATGCTTTGAATTCACTGTTTTGATATATGTTGAATGTTTTTTGTCAAAGGAGATGACGACAAGCTAATGTGCTAACACCCTATTGTGTACTACTGAATAACTTTAAAGTAAAATACAAAAGTAAAATTGATGACAATGTCAATAAACTATGACATTGAACTAAATTAAGTATCTAATCTATGGTGTCAGAGGCATTTCTTACTTGCTATCATTTAACTCGATTCCAGCCTCTGTCTACCTTAATTGAATCAAGCCCCTGTGATCGTTTGCTTAACCTTAGTGTAGACATCCGTCTACGAGGGAAACCTTGGCATTAAGTTCCAAATCTGAGCACTATTGCCCCAGCCAGCTGGAGTACCCCCCTCCACCTGGCAAAATTACCATATGACACTTGCAGGTGTGGCACAGTCATCCCTTTGTTCCATTTGGTTTATTTTAAATTCACGTACCCAGAAAGAGGAAGAAGCTAATCACACCATCTTTATTATAGGCATTTAAATGTCTGAACCAAAAACACTAAGTATTAGAGAGGAAGATATAGCAGCATTACTTAGGAGACCATCAACATTGAATCCAGGCAATACCGCAATTAATGTCAGCCAAACTACAGAACTAGAGAAAATCACTCGCCTTAAAAAGAAACAAATCAGAACATCTTTACATGGAGAGGTACTACTAGAACATCTAAGAGCAGGGACCACACCGGTTGGACTGCAAGTCAAGAATGTGCCAGTCATATTCACAGATGATCCAGAATATCTAGAAGGATTCAGCCATATAGAGACAAAATTCTCTAGAGATTGGATGTTCCACTCAATTAAAACCGCCGAACGGCTTGGACTAAAAGAACAGCAGCTGATCAAAGAATTGGAAGAAGCCTTTTTGAATAACAGTGCAGTTGAGAATGCCCAAGCACTTCTAGCTAAACTAGAAAAGGAAAATCTAACCTTCCAAAAAACAACTGAAAATTTCAAAAGGCAGAAATTACAAAAAGACATTACTAACTATCCTGAGAAAAAAACGTATCCATATTTGGAAAAGGATTTCTACAAACAGCCCCAAAACACCGGTGCCTTACGAACATACGGAGGCAGAAGCAGGAGACAATACATTACATTCTCCGAAGACTCCTCGGGGTCAAACAGCTCAAGTGACGCGGACGCGACCACCAGTAATAGAGACGATCAAGCCCGCCAGTTTTACCAGCCGGCACCTTTTTCCGACAGAGGCAGAGGCAGACAACGCGGCCGCCAGAGAGGGAACAGGCGGTTCAACAATCAGTATCAAGGAGAAATCACCACGAGGAGACGAGTGTACAGATGGTGAATACGAATAACTGTGCAGTATTCAATTTATCCAACCATTCTCTATCACCCAGCGAAATGAGTGTACTACAAAAAGGCTTAACATTTATTCCAACGGTCAAACCAGATATTTGCCAAACAAAATTGGAGTTAATCCAACTTTTTAGGAAAATGAGGCTGAAGATATTCTTTCAAGACCAACAAGATATGACAGCACGAAATTATTCAGGACTCAAAAATCCCTCAACCTTTTTTCCTCATTCCAACCAGATGCCTGTAGAACTACTAACATTCGAGAAAAATGTTCTACGAGATCTTGACACACTTGAGAAGAAAAAGAAAAGATACACAAAATGGAACTTAAAAAGAGAAGAAAAGACCGCCCTTTACGAACTTCAAAACAATAAAAACCTTATCATCAAGCCGGCCGACAAAGGCGGCGGAATCGTCATCCTCCCACGGGATATGTACGAAGCGGAAGTTCAAAAGCAAATTTCTGACGAGAAATATTACAAAAGAACCGACGAGAATTGGAATAAAAAATTGACACATCGATTAGAGACACTTGTTGACGCTGGTCGCAGAGAAGGCTGGCTATCTAAAAAAGAAGGAGAATACTTAATAAACACGAATCCCAGAACACCTCTCATGTATGCCCTCCCGAAAGTGCATAAGGACCCAATGAATCCTCCAGGCCGACCAATAATCTCGGGAGTTAACTCCATACTTGAGCGTCCAGCCAAATACGTGGATACCTTTCTTAAACCGCTTGTGGGTCAAACAACTAGCTATATCAAAGATACTATGGAAGCTATTAACTTCCTTGATGGACAAAGCTTTGATGAATCCATGGAAATATTGGTGACAATGGATATAGTCAGCCTTTATTCTAATATCCCACAGGAAGAAGGCTTGGAAGCCCTTGAATTCTTTTTAGATAAGAGAGAAAGACCTCACAATGTCCCCACGGAGTTCCTCTTACAATTAGCAGAAATCTGCTTGAGATTCAACTTCTTTAAATTCAACAATGTCCAATACTTACAAATCATGGGGACAGCCATGGGTTGTCCTTTTGCGCCAGAAATGGCTATTATGTACATGGCACTGTACGAAGCAATGTGGATTTACAACAATAACCCTTACGACGGCCATATCAAAATATGGCGTCGTTATGTCGATGACGTCTTCATGCTTTGGAGAGGCGGAGAACATCAATTGAAAGAGTTTGTTGTATGGCTCAATAACAGAAATCCAAATATCCAATTCACATTATCATACAATAAAAAGGAAATCAATTTCCTGGACCTCTTGATAAAACATGAGGAAGGCACCATTTACACCACTCTATACACCAAAGAGACGGATCGAAATACATTTTTACATTTTTCAAGTTTCCACCAACGAAACTTACGTGAAAATTTACCTCTAGGCCAATTTATGCGATTACGCAGAAACTGCTCGAAGAAAACTGACTACTTTTCTAACGCCCAAGAACTGATGCAGAAACTACTTGAGAGGGGCTACCCAAGGAAACTACTCAAAAGAACCATGAAAAGAACTTGGTATATCCCTAGAGAGACTCTTCTGACCCCAAAAAAGAAGACCAATGTAGAAAGCCCAATAGTGTGTGTAACCACATTCTCCGGAGTCACCACCGAAATTAAGAAGATTGTTTCCAAAAATTGGAATACAGTAAAAGGCTTGAAACCTTTTGAAGCACTACCCATATTCGCACTGAAGAAAAACGAAAGTGTGAGAAACAAATTGGTCCGAGCGGATACATCCCTGCCGAGACAGGACATTTCCATCCAGTCATTTTTGAATCTACCTCCTATAAAAGGGCATAGGAAATGCGGTAACTGTGTCTCATGTGAAAGCACATTAGAAGGAACCACATTCACATATGGTCAAAAACAAATTAAACATGAGGAGTTTACGAACTGCAATACCCACAATGTCATATATTGTGTTGTATGCCCATGCGGACTTACATATGTGGGTAAAACCAGTCAACCCATAAAAACAAGAATTTCCCAACACCGCTCAAGGATCAGATGCAGAATAGAAAATGCACCAATGGTATCTCACTGCATAGCTAAAAATCATGGACCCGATGATATAAAATGGACAGTAGTCAGACACATCAAGGGTAAGAATGTGGCTAACAACCTCTCTAAGCAGGAAGCTAAAATCATCATGTATCTTGGAACAGTCGAAAATGGATTGAACGAATTTGCCGAAATTTCAAGTTTTATCTGAAGAATTCCTACACATCGAATATGAGTAGAACAAATGAACCCAACCCACTTGAGCAATATGGATCCTCCGTGATTCAAAACAGCTAAGACGATAGCTGTGCACAACACCTGCCACCATCAGATGGAACCTCCAAAGGCTTTAGCTTCACAGAGCAACAGAAGTATCCAGCCGCAAATAACACTTTGTGTTCTGAATATATCCCCTAGATGGAACGATATGTCGCTAAAGATCCGGCATATGAACAAACCACTATATGAAGATACCAGCCTGCTGGGACGCCCTGAGCGCCATCTCAAAACCAGCAGACACCGCCAGCGTCCCGTATCTTAGCAACCACCCACCAACCAACAACAGGCTCCAACATAGATCCCCGACCAACACGGACTCAGATGTGCCAATCCGGAATCACACGATCCCAGCAGTAAAGGATTCAGTGACCCCTGAACAATCCAACTAAATATGTTCAATTCATAAAATATCGTACGCATTACAGACTTCTATCAATCTGTAAATCCACAGCCGGTACGATGCCGCCATGACTTCAGATGCCGAGAGCAGCGTCATGTATCCTAGTAACGAGATACCTATCAGAAACGGGCTTTCAGCACAATGAAAGCGTCCGACCAATATGGACACAGTTGAGTTGAATAAAAGAACCAATCACAAAGGTTTCCCACCGGCACCCGGAAATAGCGAGTCCGACGGGAGGAACGCCGCACAGCGAGCAGACGCCGTCAAGCACGAAAGCCGAGTAATCAAGGAGCTGCGGGAGGACCCCCCAAAAAGAACGACAGCAGGTACGAATATGCAGCCAGGAAAAGGTTTCTTGACGCACACAGCGAGGGAAGGCTTCCCTCGTCCCCCAGTGCTAAAATCCGCCATTTGCCGAGCAACTTAGAGGCAAATTGAACTCAAATATTCACCAAAGCGACTTCTTTCTCCAAACAGGCTTCCAAACAATGTATCACAGCCTGTAACTCAATACTTCCCTTTCTTCTTTCCCGACCAGTGTATACACGACCACATGCAGTAAAGACCCTACACTGCTGGTCTACTCGAAAAAAAACGTCACAACGCTGGGCTCAGCGATCGATATCACATCTTGACGACAACAAGTGAAGAAGAATCCTCCTTCTTTACACACAGGGTACGTGACCCCTTTCATTATAAACTGCTATTATAATGAGTTTTAGTATTGTACATATACCAACGACCCTAAACAAAAAACCCCCTTCTTTTACATCCCCATAGGTGTAACCCAAAGTCCTACATCAACAAGATTGAGCCCTGATGAAGACCTTTTTCAACTTAATTCCTGTCTTTTACATATAAGGTCGAAACGCGTAGGCTTACCACCATCTAGGCCAGGAGAAACGCAAGCCTAATGACCTGATAAATTAACAGGACATCCAGTGAGAGACGCATCTCACACATAGGCCACAAAAAACTTTTCTTAAAAAGGACTCTCCGACCTAATACAGGACTATAACGATTATTTCTTTGTGGAGTAGTATTCATATCCCAAAGACAGTTTTTCTATTGATTCTAAGTAGGACCTGATAAAAGATTTTTGTAAAAAATTGCTATATATGTTTAGTATTGTTAAATGTTGTGTAGAACAATGTCTAAAATGTCTATGCTTTGAATTCACTGTTTTGATATATGTTGAATGTTTTTTGTCAAAGGAGATGACGACAAGCTAATGTGCTAACACCCTATTGTGTACTACTGAATAACTTTAAAGTAAAATACAAAAGTAAAATTGATGACAATGTCAATAAACTATGACATTGAACTAAATTAAGTATCTAATCTATGGTGTCAGAGGCATTTCTTACTTGCTATCATTTAATTCGATTCCAGCCTCTGTCTACCTTAATTGAATCAATCCCCTGTGATCGTTTGCTTAACCTTAGTGTAGACATCCGTCTACGAGGGAAACCTTGGCATTAAGTTCCAAATCTGAGCACTATTGCCCCAGCCAGCTGGAGTACCCCCCTCCACCTGGCAAAATTACCATATGACACTTGCAGGTGTGGCACAGTCATCCCTTTGTTCCATTTGGTTTATTTTAAATTCACGTACCCAGAAAGAGGAAGAAGCTAATCACACCATCTTTATTATAGGCATTTAAATGTCTGAACCAAAAACACTAAGTATTAGAGAGGAAGATATAGCAGCATTACTTAGGAGGCCATCAACATCGAATCCAGGCAATACCGCAATTAATGTCAGCCAAACTACAGAACTAGAGAAAATCACTCGCCTTAAAAAGAAACAAATCAGAACATCTTTACATGGAGAGGTACTACTAGAACATCTAAGAGCAGGGACCACACCGGTTGGACTGCAAGTCAAGAATGTGCCAGTCATATTCACAGATGATCCAGAATATCTAGAAGGATTCAGCCATATAGGGACAAAATGCTCTAGAGATTGGATGTTCCACTCAATTAAAACCGCCGAACGGCTTGGACTAAAAGAACAGCAGCTAATCAAAGAATTGGAAGAAGCCTTTTTGAATAACAGTGCAGTTGAGAATGCCCAAGCAATTCTAGCTAAACTAGAAAAGGAAAATCTAACCTTCCAAAAAACAACTGAAGATTTCAAAAGGCAGAAATTACAAAAAGACATTACTAACTATTCTGAAAAAAACGTATCCATATTTGGAAAAGGATTTCTACAAACAGCCCCAAAACACCGGTGCCTTACGAACATACGGAGGCAGAAGCAGGAGACAATACATTACATTCTCCGAAGACTCCTCGGGGTCAAACAGCTCAAGTGACGCGGACGCGACCACCAGTAATAGAGACGATCAAGCCCGCCAGTTTTACCAGCCGGCACCTTTTTCCGACAGAGGCAGAGGCAGACAACGCGGCCGCCAGAGAGGGAACAGGCGGTTCAACAATCAGTATCAAGGAGAAATCACCACGAGGAGACGAGTGTACAGATGGTGAATACGAATAACTGTGCAGTATTCAATGTATCCAACCATTCTCTATCACCCAGCGAAATGAGTGTACTACAAAAAGGCTTAACATTTATTCCAACGGTCAAACCAGATATTTGCCAAACAAAATTGGAGTTAATCCAACTTTTTAGGAAAATGAGGCTGAAGATATTCTTTCAAGACCAACAAGATATGACAGCACGAAATTATTCAGGACTCAAAAATCCCTCAACCTTTTTTCCTCATTCCAACCAGATGCCTGTAGAACTACTAACATTCGAGAAAAATGTTCTACGAGATCTTGACACACTTGAGAAGAAAAAGAAAAGATACACAAAATGGAACTTAAAAAGAGAAGAAAAGACCGCCCTTTACGAACTTCAAAACAATAAAAACCTTATCATCAAGCCGGCCGACAAAGGCGGCGGAATCGTCATCCTTCCACGGGATATGTACGAAGCGGAAGTTCAAAAGCAAATTTCTGACGAGAAATATTACAAAAGAACCGACGAGAATTGGAATAAAAAATTGACACATCGATTAGAGACACTTGTTGACGCTGGTCGCAGAGAAGGCTGGCTATCTAAAAAAGAAGGAGAATACTTAATAAACACGAATCCCAGAACACCTCTCATGTATGCCCTCCCGAAAGTGCATAAGGACCCAATGAATCCTCCAGGCCAACCAATAATCTCGGGAGTTAACTCCATACTTGAGCGTCCAGCCAAATACGTGGATACCTTTCTTAAACCGCTTGTGGGTCAAACAACTAGCTATATCAAAGATACTATGGAAGCTATTAACTTCCTTGATGGACAAAGCTTTGATGAATCTATGGAAATATTGGTGACAATGGATATAGTCAGCCTTTATTCTAATATCCCACAGGAAGAAGGCTTGGAAGCCCTTGAATTCTTTTTAGATAAGAGAGAAAGACCTCACAATGTCCCCACGGAGTTCCTCTTACAATTAGCAGAAATCCGCTTGAGATTCAACTTCTTTAAATTCAACAATGTCCAATACTTACAAATCATGGGGACAGCCATGGGTTGTCCTTTTGCGCCAGAAATGGCTATTATGTACATGGCACTGTACGAAGCAATGTGGATTTACAACAATAACCCTTACGACGGCCATATCAAAATATGGCGTCGTTATGTCGATGACGTCTTCATGCTTTGGAGAGGCGGAGAACATCAATTGAAAGAGTTTGTTGTATGGCTCAATAACAGAAATCCAAATATCCAATTCACATTATCATACAATAAAAAGGAAATCAATTTCCTGGACCTCTTGATAAAACATGAGGAAGGCACCATTTACACCACTCTATACACCAAAGAGACGGATCGAAATAAATTTTTACATTTTTCAAGTTTCCACCAACGAAACTTACGTGAAAATTTACCTCTAGGCCAATTTATGCGATTACGCAGAAACTGCTCGAAGAAAACTGACTACTTTTCTAACGCCCAAGAACTGATGCAGAAACTACTTGAGAGGGGCTACCCAAGGAAACTACTCAAAAGAACCATGAAAAGAACTTGGTATATCCCTAGAGAGACTCTTCTGACCCCAAAAAAGAAGACCAATGTAGAAAGCCCAATAGTGTGTGTAACCACATTCTCCGGAGTCACCACCGAAATTAAGAAGATTGTTTCCAAAAATTGGAATACAGTAAAAGGCTTGAAACCTTTTGAAGCACTACCCATATTCGCACTGAAGAAAAACGAAAGTGTGAGAAACAAATTGGTCCGAGCGGATACATCCCTGCCGAGACAGGACATTTCCATCCAGTCATTTTTGAATCTACCTCCTATAAAAGGGCATAGGAAATGCGGTAACTGTGTCTCATGTGAAAGCACATTAGAAGGAACCACATTCACATATGGTCAAAAACAAATTAAACATGAGGAGTTTACGAACTGCAATACCCACAATGTCATATATTGTGTTGTATGCCCATGCGGACTTACATATGTGGGTAAAACCAGTCAACCCATAAAAACAAGAATTTCCCAACACCGCTCAAGGATCAGATGCAGAATAGAAAATGCACCAATGGTATCTCACTGCATAGCTAAAAATCATGGACCCGATGATATAAAATGGACAGTAGTCAGACACATCAAGGGTAAGAATGTGGCTAACAACCTCTCTAAGCAGGAAGCTAAAATCATCATGTATCTTGGAACAGTCGAAAATGGATTGAACGAATTTGCCGAAATTTCAAGTTTTATCTGAAGAATTCCTACACATCGAATATGAGTAGAACAAATGGACCCAACCCACTTGAGCAATATGGATCCTCCGTGATTCAAAACAGCTAAGACGATAGCTGTGCACAACACCTGCCACCATCAGATGGAACCTCCAAAGGCTTTAGCTTCACAGAGCAACAGAAGTATCCAGCCGCAAATAACACTTTGTGTTCTGAATATATCCCCTAGATGGAACGATATGTCGCTAAAGATCCGGCATATGAACAAACGACTATATGAAGATACCAGCCTGCTGGGACGCCCTGAGCGCCATCTCAAAACCAGCAGACACCGCCAGCGTCCCGTATCTTAGCAACCACCCACCAACCAACAACAGGCTCCAACATAGATCCCCGACCAACACGGACTCAGATGTGCCAATCCGGAATCACACGATCCCAGCAGTAAAGGATTCAGCGACCCCTGAACAATCCAACTAAATATGTTCAATTCGTAAAATATCGTACGCATTACAGACTTCTATCAATCTGTAAATCCACAGCCGGTACGATGCCGCCATGACTTCAGATGCCGAGAGCAGCGTCATGTATCCTAGTAACGAGATACCTATCAGAAACGGGCTTTCAGCACAATGAAAGCGTCCGACCAATATGGACACAGTTGAGTTGAATAAAAGAACCAATCACAAAGGTTTCCCACCGGCACCCGGAAATAGCGAGTCCGACGGGAGGAACGCCGCACAGCGAGCAGACGCCGTCAAGCACGAAAGCCGAGTAATCAAGGAGCTGCGGGAGGACCCCCCAAAAAGAACGACAGCAGGTACGAATATGCAGCCAGGAAAAGGTTTCTTGACGCACACAGCGAGGGAAGGCTTCCCTCGTCCCCCAGTGCTAAAATCAGCCATTTGCCGAGCAACTTAGAGGCAAATTGAACTCAAATATTCACCAAAGCGACTTCTTTCTCCAAACAGGCTTCCAAACAATGTATCACAGCCTGTAACTCAATACTTCCCTTTCTTCTTTCCCGACCAGTGTATACACGACCACATGCAGTAAAGACCCTACACTGCTGGTCTACTCGAAAAAAAACGTCACGACGCTGGGCTCAGCGATCGATATCACATCTTGACGACAACAAGTGAAGAAGAATCCTCCTTATTTACACACAGGGTACGTGACCCCTTTCATTATAAACTGCTATTATAATGAGTTTTAGTATTGTACATATACCAACGACCCTAAACAAAAAAACCCCTTCTTTTACATCCCCATAGTTGTAACCCAAAGTCCTACATCAACAAGATTGAGCCCTGATGAAGACCTTTTTCAACTTAATTCCTGTCTTTTACATATAAGGTCGAAACGCGTAGGCTTACCACCATCTAGGCCAGGAGAAACGCAAGCATAATGACCTGATAAATTAACAGGACATCCAGTGAGAGACGCATCTCACACATAGGCCACAAAAAACTTTTCTTAAAAAGGACTCTCCGACCTAATACAGGACTATAACGATTATTTCTTTGTGGAGTAGTATTCATATCCCAAAGACAGTTTTTCTATTGATTCTAAGTAGGACCTGATAAAAGATTTTTGTAAAAAATTGCTATATATGTTTAGTATTGTTAAATGTTGTGTAGAACAATGTCTAAAATGTCTATGCTTTAAATTCACTGTTTTGATATATGTTGAATGTTTTTTGTCAAAGGAGATGACGACAAGCTAATGTGCTAACACCCTATTGTGTACTACTGAATAACTTTAAAGTAAAATACAAAAGTAAAATTGATGACAATGTCAATAAACTATGACATTGAACTAAATTAAGTATCTAATCTATGGTGTCAGAGGCATTTCTTACTTGCTATCATTTAACTCGATTCCAGCCTCTGTCTACCTTAATTGAATCAATCCCCTGTGATCGTTTGCTTAACCTTAGTGTAGACATCCGTCTACGAGGGAAACCTTGGCATTAAGTTCCAAATCTGAGCACTATTGCCCCAGCCAGCTGGAGTACCCCCCTCCACCTGGCAAAATTACCATATGACACTTGCAGGTGTGGCACAGTCATCCCTTTGTTCCATTTGGTTATTTTAAATTCACGTACCTAGAAAGAGGAAGAAGCTAATCACACCATCTTTATTATAGGCATTTAAATGTCTGAACCAAAAACACTAAGTATTAGAGAGGAAGATATAGCAGCATTACTTAGGAGGCCATCAACATCGAATCCAGGCAATACCGCAATTAATGTCAGCCAAACTACAGAACTAGAGAAAATCACTCGCCTTAAAAAGAAACAAATCAGAACATCTTTACATGGAGAGGTACTACTAGAACATCTAAGAGCAGGGACCACACCGGTTGGACTGCAAGTCAAGAATGTGCCAGTCATATTCACAGATGATCCAGAATATCTAGAAGGATTCAGCCATATAGGGACAAAATGCTCTAGAGATTGGATGTTCCACTCAATTAAAACCGCCGAACGGCTTGGACTAAAAGAACAGCAGCTAATCAAAGAATTGGAAGAAGCCTTTTTGAATAACAGTGCAGTTGAGAATGCCCAAGCACTTCTAGCTAAACTAGAAAAGGAAAATCTAACCTTCCAAAAAACAACTGAAGATTTCAAAAGGCAGAAATTACAAAAAGACATTACTAACTATTCTGAGAAAAAAACGTATCCATATTTGGAAAAGGATTTCTATAAACAGCCCCAAAACACAGGTGCCTTACGAACATACGGAGGCAGAAGCAGGAGACAA
The DNA here is from genome assembly GCF_964263255.1 of Lissotriton vulgaris. Lineage (NCBI taxonomy): Eukaryota > Metazoa > Chordata > Amphibia > Caudata > Salamandridae > Lissotriton > Lissotriton vulgaris. The sequence continues at coordinate 109,614 of NW_028244074.1, forward strand.
TACATTACATTCTCCGAAGACTCCTCGGGGTCAAACAGCTCAAGTGACGCGGACGCGACCACCAGTAATAGAGACGATCAAGCCCGCCAGTTTTACCAGCCGGCACCTTTTTCCGACAGAGGCAGAGGCAGACAACGCGGCCGCCAGAGAGGGAACAGGCGGTTCAACAATCAGTATCAAGAAGAAATCACCACGAGGAGACGAGTGTACAGATGGTGAATACGAATAACTGTGCAGTATTCAATTTATCCAACCATTCTCTATCACCCAGCGAAATGAGTGTACTACAAAAAGGCTTAACATTTATTCCAACGGTCAAACCAGATATTTGCCAAACAAAATTGGAGTTAATCCAACTTTTTAGGAAAATGAGGCTGAAGATATTCTTTCAAGACCAACAAGATATGACAGCACGAAATTATTCAGGACTCAAAAATCCCTCAACCTTTTTTCCTCATTCCAACCAGATGCCTGTAGAACTACTAACATTCGAGAAAAATGTTCTACGAGATCTTGACACACTTGAGAAGAAAAAGAAAAGATACACAAAATGGAACTTAAAAAGAGAAGAAAAGACCGCCCTTTACGAACTTCAAAACAATAAAAACCTTATCATCAAGCCGGCCGACAAAGGCGGCGGAATCGTCATCCTTCCACGGGATATGTACGAAGCGGAAGTTCAAAAGCAAATTTCTGACGAGAAATATTACAAAAGAACCGACGAGAATTGGAATAAAAAATTGACACATCGATTAGAGACACTTGTTGACGCTGGTCGCAGAGAAGGCTGGCTATCTAAAAAAGAAGGAGAATACTTAATAAACACGAATCCCAGAACACCTCTCATGTATGCCCTCCCGAAAGTGCATAAGGACCCAATGAATCCTCCAGGCCAACCAATAATCTCGGGAGTTAACTCCATACTTGAGCGTCCAGCCAAATACGTGGATACCTTTCTTAAACCGCTTGTGGGTCAAACAACTAGCTATATCAAAGATACTATGGAAGCTATTAACTTCCTTGATGGACAAAGCTTTGATGAATCTATAGAAATATTGGTGACAATGGATATAGTCAGCCTTTATTCTAATATCCCACAGGAAAAAGGCTTGGAAGCCCTTGAATTCTTTTTAGATAAGAGAGAAAGACCTCACAATGTCCCCACGGAGTTCCTCTTACAATTAGCAGAAATCTGCTTGAGATTCAACTTCTTTACATTCAACAATGTCCAATACTTACAAATCATGGGGACAGCCATGGGTTGTCCTTTTGCGCCAGAAATGGCTATTATGTACATGGCACTGTACGAAGCAATGTGGATTTACAACAATAACCCTTACGACGGCCATATCAAAATATGGCGTCGTTATATCGATGACGTCTTCATGCTTTGGAGAGGCGGAGAACATCAATTGAAAGAGTTTGTTGTATGGCTCAATAACAGAAATCCAAATATCCAATTCACATTATCATACAATAAAAAGGAAATCAATTTCCTGGACCTCTTGATAAAACATGAGGAAGGCACCATTTACACCACTCTATACACCAAAGAGACGGATCGAAATACATTTTTACATTTTTCAAGTTTCCACCAACGAAACTTACGTGAAAATTTACCTCTAGGCCAATTTATGCGATTACGCAGAAACTGCTCGAAGAAAACTGACTACTTTTCTAACGCCCAAGAACTGATGCAGAAACTACTTGAGAGGGGCTACCCAAGGAAACTACTCAAAAGAACCATGAAAAGAACTTGGTATATCCCTAGAGAGACTCTTCTGACCCCAAAAAAGAAGACCAATGTAGAAAGCCCAATAGTGTGTGTAACCACATTCTCCGGAGTCACCACCGAAATTAAGAAGATTGTTTCCAAAAATTGGAATACAGTAAAAGGCTTGAAACCTTTTGAAGCACTACCCATATTCGCACTGAAGAAAAACGAAAGTGTGAGAAACAAATTGGTCCGAGCGGATACATCCCTGCCGAGGCAGGACATTTCCATCCAGTCATTTTTGAATCTACCTCCTATAAAAGGGCATAGGAAATGCGGTAACTGTGTCTCATGTGAAAGCACATTAGAAGGAACCACATTCACATATGGTCAAAAACAAATTAAACATGAGGAGTTTACGAACTGCAATACCCACAATGTCATATATTGTGTTGTATGCCCATGCGGACTTACATATGTGGGTAAAACCAGTCAACCCATAAAAACAAGAATTTCCCAACACCGCTCAAGGATCAGATGCAGAATAGAAAATGCACCAATGGTATCTCACTGCATAGCTAAAAATCATGGACCCGATAATATAAAATGGACAGTAGTCAGACACATCAAGGGTAAGAATGTGGCTAACAACCTCTCTAAGCAGGAAGCTAAAATCATCATGTATCTTGGAACAGTCGAAAATGGATTGAACGAATTTGCCGAAATTTCAAGTTTTATCTGAAGAATTCCTACACATCCAATATGAGTAGAACAAATGGACCCAACCCACTTGAGCAATATGGATCCTCCGTGATTCAAAACAGCTAAGACGATAGCTGTGCACAACACCTGCCACCATCAGATGGAACCTCGAAAGGCTTTAGCTTCACAGAGCAACAGAAGTATCCAGCCGCAAATAACACTTTGTGTTCTGAATATATCCCCTAGATGGAACGATATGTTGCTAAAGATCCGGCATATGAACAAACCACTATATGAAGATACCAGCCTGCTGGGACGCCCTGAGCGCCATCTCAAAACCAGCAGACACCGCCAGCGTCCCGTATCTTAGCAACCACCCACCAACCAACAACAGGCTCCAACATAGATCCCCGACCAACACGGACTCAGATGTGCCAATCCGGAATCACACGATCCCAGCAGTAAAGGATTCAGCGACCCCTGAACAATCCAACTAAATATGTTCAATTCATAAAATATCGTACGCATTACAGACTTCTATCAATCTGTAAATCCACAGCCGGTACGATGCCGCCATGACTTCAGATGCCGAGAGCAGCGTCATGTATCCTAGTAACGAGATACCTATCAGAAACGGGCTTTCAGCACAATGAAAGCGTCCGACCAATACGGACACAGTTGAGTTGAATAAAAGAACCAATCACAAAGGTTTCCCACCGGCACCCGGAAATAGCGAGTCCGACGGGAGGAACGCCGCACAGCGAGCAGACGCCGTCAAGCACGAAAGCCGAGTAATCAAGGAGCTGCGGGAGGACCCCCAAAAAAGAACGACAGCAGGTACGAATATGCAGCCAGGAAAAGGTTTCTTGACGCACACAGCGAGGGAAGGCTTCCCTCGTCCCCCAGTGCTAAAATCAGCCATTTGCCGAGCAACTTAGAGGCAAATTGAACTCAAATATTCACCAAAGCGACTTCTTTCTCCAAACAGGCTTCCAAACAATGTATCACAGCCTGTAACTCAATACTTCCCTTTGTTCTTTCCCGACCAGTGTATACACGACCACATGCAGTAAAGACCCTACACTGCTGGTCTACTCGAAAAAAAACGTCACGACGCTGGGCTCAGCGATCGATATCACATCTTGACGACAACAAGTGAAGAAGAATCCTCCTTCTTTACACACAGGGTACGTGACCCCTTTCATTATAAACTGCTATTATAATGAGTTTTAGTATTGTACATATACCAACGACCCTAAACAAAAAAAACCCTTCTTTTACATCCCCATAGGTGTAACCCAAAGTCCTACATCAACAAGATTGAGCCCTGATGAAGACCTTTTTCAACTTAATTCCTGTCTTTTACATATAAGGTCGAAACGCGTAGGCTTACCACCATCTAGGCCAGGAGAAACGCAAGCCTAATGACCTGATAAATTAACAGGACATCCAGTGAGAGACGCATCTCACACATAGGCCACAAAGAACTTTTCTTAAAAAGCACTCTCCGACCTAATACAGGACTATAACGATTATTTCTTTGTGGAGTAGTATTCATATCCCAAAGACAGTTTTTCTATTGATTCTAAGTAGGACCTGATAAAAGATTTTTGTAAAAAATTGCTATATATGTTTAGTATTGTTAAATGTTGTGTAGAACAATGTCTAAAATGTCTATGCTTTGAATTCACTGTTTTGATATATGTTGAATGTTTTTTGTCAAAGGAGATGACGACAAGCTAATGTGCTAACACCCTATTGTGTACTACTGAATAACTTTAAAGTAAAATACAAAAGTAAAATTGATGACAATGTCAATAAACTATGACATTGAACTAAATTAAGTATCTAATCTATGGTGTCAGAGGCATTTCTTACTTGCTATCATTTAACTCGATTCCAGCCTCTGTCTACCTTAATTGAATCAAGCCCCTGTGATCGTTTGCTTAACCTTAGTGTAGACATCCGTCTACGAGGGAAACCTTGGCATTAAGTTCCAAATCTGAGCACTATTGCCCCAGCCAGCTGGAGTACCCCCCTCCACCTGGCAAAATTACCATATGACACTTGCAGGTGTGGCACAGTCATCCCTTTGTTCCATTTGGTTTATTTTAAATTCACGTACCCAGAAAGAGGAAGAAGCTAATCACACCATCTTTATTATAGGCATTTAAATGTCTGAACCAAAAACACTAAGTATTAGAGAGGAAGATATAGCAGCATTACTTAGGAGACCATCAACATTGAATCCAGGCAATACCGCAATTAATGTCAGCCAAACTACAGAACTAGAGAAAATCACTCGCCTTAAAAAGAAACAAATCAGAACATCTTTACATGGAGAGGTACTACTAGAACATCTAAGAGCAGGGACCACACCGGTTGGACTGCAAGTCAAGAATGTGCCAGTCATATTCACAGATGATCCAGAATATCTAGAAGGATTCAGCCATATAGAGACAAAATTCTCTAGAGATTGGATGTTCCACTCAATTAAAACCGCCGAACGGCTTGGACTAAAAGAACAGCAGCTGATCAAAGAATTGGAAGAAGCCTTTTTGAATAACAGTGCAGTTGAGAATGCCCAAGCACTTCTAGCTAAACTAGAAAAGGAAAATCTAACCTTCCAAAAAACAACTGAAAATTTCAAAAGGCAGAAATTACAAAAAGACATTACTAACTATCCTGAGAAAAAAACGTATCCATATTTGGAAAAGGATTTCTACAAACAGCCCCAAAACACCGGTGCCTTACGAACATACGGAGGCAGAAGCAGGAGACAATACATTACATTCTCCGAAGACTCCTCGGGGTCAAACAGCTCAAGTGACGCGGACGCGACCACCAGTAATAGAGACGATCAAGCCCGCCAGTTTTACCAGCCGGCACCTTTTTCCGACAGAGGCAGAGGCAGACAACGCGGCCGCCAGAGAGGGAACAGGCGGTTCAACAATCAGTATCAAGGAGAAATCACCACGAGGAGACGAGTGTACAGATGGTGAATACGAATAACTGTGCAGTATTCAATTTATCCAACCATTCTCTATCACCCAGCGAAATGAGTGTACTACAAAAAGGCTTAACATTTATTCCAACGGTCAAACCAGATATTTGCCAAACAAAATTGGAGTTAATCCAACTTTTTAGGAAAATGAGGCTGAAGATATTCTTTCAAGACCAACAAGATATGACAGCACGAAATTATTCAGGACTCAAAAATCCCTCAACCTTTTTTCCTCATTCCAACCAGATGCCTGTAGAACTACTAACATTCGAGAAAAATGTTCTACGAGATCTTGACACACTTGAGAAGAAAAAGAAAAGATACACAAAATGGAACTTAAAAAGAGAAGAAAAGACCGCCCTTTACGAACTTCAAAACAATAAAAACCTTATCATCAAGCCGGCCGACAAAGGCGGCGGAATCGTCATCCTCCCACGGGATATGTACGAAGCGGAAGTTCAAAAGCAAATTTCTGACGAGAAATATTACAAAAGAACCGACGAGAATTGGAATAAAAAATTGACACATCGATTAGAGACACTTGTTGACGCTGGTCGCAGAGAAGGCTGGCTATCTAAAAAAGAAGGAGAATACTTAATAAACACGAATCCCAGAACACCTCTCATGTATGCCCTCCCGAAAGTGCATAAGGACCCAATGAATCCTCCAGGCCGACCAATAATCTCGGGAGTTAACTCCATACTTGAGCGTCCAGCCAAATACGTGGATACCTTTCTTAAACCGCTTGTGGGTCAAACAACTAGCTATATCAAAGATACTATGGAAGCTATTAACTTCCTTGATGGACAAAGCTTTGATGAATCCATGGAAATATTGGTGACAATGGATATAGTCAGCCTTTATTCTAATATCCCACAGGAAGAAGGCTTGGAAGCCCTTGAATTCTTTTTAGATAAGAGAGAAAGACCTCACAATGTCCCCACGGAGTTCCTCTTACAATTAGCAGAAATCTGCTTGAGATTCAACTTCTTTAAATTCAACAATGTCCAATACTTACAAATCATGGGGACAGCCATGGGTTGTCCTTTTGCGCCAGAAATGGCTATTATGTACATGGCACTGTACGAAGCAATGTGGATTTACAACAATAACCCTTACGACGGCCATATCAAAATATGGCGTCGTTATGTCGATGACGTCTTCATGCTTTGGAGAGGCGGAGAACATCAATTGAAAGAGTTTGTTGTATGGCTCAATAACAGAAATCCAAATATCCAATTCACATTATCATACAATAAAAAGGAAATCAATTTCCTGGACCTCTTGATAAAACATGAGGAAGGCACCATTTACACCACTCTATACACCAAAGAGACGGATCGAAATACATTTTTACATTTTTCAAGTTTCCACCAACGAAACTTACGTGAAAATTTACCTCTAGGCCAATTTATGCGATTACGCAGAAACTGCTCGAAGAAAACTGACTACTTTTCTAACGCCCAAGAACTGATGCAGAAACTACTTGAGAGGGGCTACCCAAGGAAACTACTCAAAAGAACCATGAAAAGAACTTGGTATATCCCTAGAGAGACTCTTCTGACCCCAAAAAAGAAGACCAATGTAGAAAGCCCAATAGTGTGTGTAACCACATTCTCCGGAGTCACCACCGAAATTAAGAAGATTGTTTCCAAAAATTGGAATACAGTAAAAGGCTTGAAACCTTTTGAAGCACTACCCATATTCGCACTGAAGAAAAACGAAAGTGTGAGAAACAAATTGGTCCGAGCGGATACATCCCTGCCGAGACAGGACATTTCCATCCAGTCATTTTTGAATCTACCTCCTATAAAAGGGCATAGGAAATGCGGTAACTGTGTCTCATGTGAAAGCACATTAGAAGGAACCACATTCACATATGGTCAAAAACAAATTAAACATGAGGAGTTTACGAACTGCAATACCCACAATGTCATATATTGTGTTGTATGCCCATGCGGACTTACATATGTGGGTAAAACCAGTCAACCCATAAAAACAAGAATTTCCCAACACCGCTCAAGGATCAGATGCAGAATAGAAAATGCACCAATGGTATCTCACTGCATAGCTAAAAATCATGGACCCGATGATATAAAATGGACAGTAGTCAGACACATCAAGGGTAAGAATGTGGCTAACAACCTCTCTAAGCAGGAAGCTAAAATCATCATGTATCTTGGAACAGTCGAAAATGGATTGAACGAATTTGCCGAAATTTCAAGTTTTATCTGAAGAATTCCTACACATCGAATATGAGTAGAACAAATGAACCCAACCCACTTGAGCAATATGGATCCTCCGTGATTCAAAACAGCTAAGACGATAGCTGTGCACAACACCTGCCACCATCAGATGGAACCTCCAAAGGCTTTAGCTTCACAGAGCAACAGAAGTATCCAGCCGCAAATAACACTTTGTGTTCTGAATATATCCCCTAGATGGAACGATATGTCGCTAAAGATCCGGCATATGAACAAACCACTATATGAAGATACCAGCCTGCTGGGACGCCCTGAGCGCCATCTCAAAACCAGCAGACACCGCCAGCGTCCCGTATCTTAGCAACCACCCACCAACCAACAACAGGCTCCAACATAGATCCCCGACCAACACGGACTCAGATGTGCCAATCCGGAATCACACGATCCCAGCAGTAAAGGATTCAGCGACCCCTGAACAATCCAACTAAATATGTTCAATTCATAAAATATCGTACGCATTACAGACTTCTATCAATCTGTAAATCCACAGCCGGTACAATGCCGCCATGACTTCAGATGCCGAGAGCAGCGTCATGTATCCTAGTAACGAGATACCTATCAGAAACGGGCTTTCAGCACAATGAAAGCGTCCGACCAATATGGACACAGTTGAGTTGAATAAAAGAACCAATCACAAAGGTTTCCCACCGGCACCCGGAAATAGCGAGTCCGACGGGAGGAACGCCGCACAGCGAGCAGACGCCGTCAAGCACGAAAGCCGAGTAATCAAGGAGCTGCGGGAGGACCCCCCAAAAAGAACGACAGCAGGTACGAATATGCAGCCAGGAAAAGGTTTCTTGACGCACACAGCGAGGGAAGGCTTCCCTCGTCCCCCAGTGCTAAAATCCGCCATTTGCCGAGCAACTTAGAGGCAAATTGAACTCAAATATTCACCAAAGCGACTTCTTTCTCCAAACAGGCTTCCAAACAATGTATCACAGCCTGTAACTCAATACTTCCCTTTCTTCTTTCCCGACCAGTGTATACACGACCACATGCAGTAAAGACCCTACACTGCTGGTCTACTCGAAAAAAAACGTCACAACGCTGGGCTCAGCGATCGATATCACATCTTGACGACAACAAGTGAAGAAGAATCCTCCTTCTTTACACACAGGGTACGTGACCCCTTTCATTATAAACTGCTATTATAATGAGTTTTAGTATTGTACATATACCAACGACCCTAAACAAAAAACCCCCTTCTTTTACATCCCCATAGGTGTAACCCAAAGTCCTACATCAACAAGATTGAGCCCTGATGAAGACCTTTTTCAACTTAATTCCTGTCTTTTACATATAAGGTCGAAACGCGTAGGCTTACCACCATCTAGGCCAGGAGAAACGCAAGCCTAATGACCTGATAAATTAACAGGACATCCAGTGAGAGACGCATCTCACACATAGGCCACAAAAAACTTTTCTTAAAAAGGACTCTCCGACCTAATACAGGACTATAACGATTATTTCTTTGTGGAGTAGTATTCATATCCCAAAGACAGTTTTTCTATTGATTCTAAGTAGGACCTGATAAAAGATTTTTGTAAAAAATTGCTATATATGTTTAGTATTGTTAAATGTTGTGTAGAACAATGTCTAAAATGTCTATGCTTTGAATTCACTGTTTTGATATATGTTGAATGTTTTTTGTCAAAGGAGATGACGACAAGCTAATGTGCTAACACCCTATTGTGTACTACTGAATAACTTTAAAGTAAAATACAAAAGTAAAATTGATGACAATGTCAATAAACTATGACATTGAACTAAATTAAGTATCTAATCTATGGTGTCAGAGGCATTTCTTACTTGCTATCATTTAATTCGATTCCAGCCTCTGTCTACCTTAATTGAATCAATCCCCTGTGATCGTTTGCTTAACCTTAGTGTAGACATCCGTCTACGAGGGAAACCTTGGCATTAAGTTCCAAATCTGAGCACTATTGCCCCAGCCAGCTGGAGTACCCCCCTCCACCTGGCAAAATTACCATATGACACTTGCAGGTGTGGCACAGTCATCCCTTTGTTCCATTTGGTTTATTTTAAATTCACGTACCCAGAAAGAGGAAGAAGCTAATCACACCATCTTTATTATAGGCATTTAAATGTCTGAACCAAAAACACTAAGTATTAGAGAGGAAGATATAGCAGCATTACTTAGGAGGCCATCAACATCGAATCCAGGCAATACCGCAATTAATGTCAGCCAAACTACAGAACTAGAGAAAATCACTCGCCTTAAAAAGAAACAAATCAGAACATCTTTACATGGAGAGGTACTACTAGAACATCTAAGAGCAGGGACCACACCGGTTGGACTGCAAGTCAAGAATGTGCCAGTCATATTCACAGATGATCCAGAATATCTAGAAGGATTCAGCCATATAGGGACAAAATGCTCTAGAGATTGGATGTTCCACTCAATTAAAACCGCCGAACGGCTTGGACTAAAAGAACAGCAGCTAATCAAAGAATTGGAAGAAGCCTTTTTGAATAACAGTGCAGTTGAGAATGCCCAAGCAATTCTAGCTAAACTAGAAAAGGAAAATCTAACCTTCCAAAAAACAACTGAAGATTTCAAAAGGCAGAAATTACAAAAAGACATTACTAACTATTCTGAAAAAAACGTATCCATATTTGGAAAAGGATTTCTACAAACAGCCCCAAAACACCGGTGCCTTACGAACATACGGAGGCAGAAGCAGGAGACAATACATTACATTCTCCGAAGACTCCTCGGGGTCAAACAGCTCAAGTGACGCGGACGCGACCACCAGTAATAGAGACGATCAAGCCCGCCAGTTTTACCAGCCGGCACCTTTTTCCGACAGAGGCAGAGGCAGACAACGCGGCCGCCAGAGAGGGAACAGGCGGTTCAACAATCAGTATCAAGGAGAAATCACCACGAGGAGACGAGTGTACAGATGGTGAATACGAATAACTGTGCAGTATTCAATGTATCCAACCATTCTCTATCACCCAGCGAAATGAGTGTACTACAAAAAGGCTTAACATTTATTCCAACGGTCAAACCAGATATTTGCCAAACAAAATTGGAGTTAATCCAACTTTTTAGGAAAATGAGGCTGAAGATATTCTTTCAAGACCAACAAGATATGACAGCACGAAATTATTCAGGACTCAAAAATCCCTCAACCTTTTTTCCTCATTCCAACCAGATGCCTGTAGAACTACTAACATTCGAGAAAAATGTTCTACGAGATCTTGACACACTTGAGAAGAAAAAGAAAAGATACACAAAATGGAACTTAAAAAGAGAAGAAAAGACCGCCCTTTACGAACTTCAAAACAATAAAAACCTTATCATCAAGCCGGCCGACAAAGGCGGCGGAATCGTCATCCTTCCACGGGATATGTACGAAGCGGAAGTTCAAAAGCAAATTTCTGACGAGAAATATTACAAAAGAACCGACGAGAATTGGAATAAAAAATTGACACATCGATTAGAGACACTTGTTGACGCTGGTCGCAGAGAAGGCTGGCTATCTAAAAAAGAAGGAGAATACTTAATAAACACGAATCCCAGAACACCTCTCATGTATGCCCTCCCGAAAGTGCATAAGGACCCAATGAATCCTCCAGGCCAACCAATAATCTCGGGAGTTAACTCCATACTTGAGCGTCCAGCCAAATACGTGGATACCTTTCTTAAACCGCTTGTGGGTCAAACAACTAGCTATATCAAAGATACTATGGAAGCTATTAACTTCCTTGATGGACAAAGCTTTGATGAATCTATGGAAATATTGGTGACAATGGATATAGTCAGCCTTTATTCTAATATCCCACAGGAAAAAGGCTTGGAAGCCCTTGAATTCTTTTTAGATAAGAGAGAAAGACCTCACAATGTCCCCACGGAGTTCCTCTTACAATTAGCAGAAATCTGCTTGAGATTCAACTTCTTTACATTCAACAATGTCCAATACTTACAAATCATGGGGACAGCCATGGGTTGTCCTTTTGCGCCAGAAATGGCTATTATGTACATGGCACTGTACGAAGCAATGTGGATTTACAACAATAACCCTTACGACGGCCATATCAAAATATGGCGTCGTTATATCGATGACGTCTTCATGCTTTGGAGAGGCGGAGAACATCAATTGAAAGAGTTTGTTGTATGGCTCAATAACAGAAATCCAAATATCCAATTCACATTATCATACAATAAAAAGGAAATCAATTTCCTGGACCTCTTGATAAAACATGAGGAAGGCACCATTTACACCACTCTATACACCAAAGAGACGGATCGAAATACATTTTTACATTTTTCAAGTTTCCACCAACGAAACTTACGTGAAAATTTACCTCTAGGCCAATTTATGCGATTACGCAGAAACTGCTCGAAGAAAACTGACTACTTTTCTAACGCCCAAGAACTGATGCAGAAACTACTTGAGAGGGGCTACCCAAGGAAACTACTCAAAAGAACCATGAAAAGAACTTGGTATATCCCTAGAGAGACTCTTCTGACCCCAAAAAAGAAGACCAATGTAGAAAGCCCAATAGTGTGTGTAACCACATTCTCCGGAGTCACCACCGAAATTAAGAAGATTGTTTCCAAAAATTGGAATACAGTAAAAGGCTTGAAACCTTTTGAAGCACTACCCATATTCGCACTGAAGAAAAACGAAAGTGTGAGAAACAAATTGGTCCGAGCGGATACATCCCTGCCGAGGCAGGACATTTCCATCCAGTCATTTTTGAATCTACCTCCTATAAAAGGGCATAGGAAATGCGGTAACTGTGTCTCATGTGAAAGCACATTAGAAGGAACCACATTCACATATGGTCAAAAACAAATTAAACATGAGGAGTTTACGAACTGCAATACCCACAATGTCATATATTGTGTTGTATGCCCATGCGGACTTACATATGTGGGTAAAACCAGTCAACCCATAAAAACAAGAATTTCCCAACACCGCTCAAGGATCAGATGCAGAATAGAAAATGCACCAATGGTATCTCACTGCATAGCTAAAAATCATGGACCCGATAATATAAAATGGACAGTAGTCAGACACATCAAGGGTAAGAATGTGGCTAACAACCTCTCTAAGCAGGAAGCTAAAATCATCATGTATCTTGGAACAGTCGAAAATGGATTGAACGAATTTGCCGAAATTTCAAGTTTTATCTGAAGAATTCCTACACATCCAATATGAGTAGAACAAATGGACCCAACCCACTTGAGCAATATGGATCCTCCGTGATTCAAAACAGCTAAGACGATAGCTGTGCACAACACCTGCCACCATCAGATGGAACCTCGAAAGGCTTTAGCTTCACAGAGCAACAGAAGTATCCAGCCGCAAATAACACTTTGTGTTCTGAATATATCCCCTAGATGGAACGATATGTTGCTAAAGATCCGGCATATGAACAAACCACTATATGAAGATACCAGCCTGCTGGGACGCCCTGAGCGCCATCTCAAAACCAGCAGACACCGCCAGCGTCCCGTATCTTAGCAACCACCCACCAACCAACAACAGGCTCCAACATAGATCCCCGACCAACACGGACTCAGATGTGCCAATCCGGAATCACACGATCCCAGCAGTAAAGGATTCAGCGACCCCTGAACAATCCAACTAAATATGTTCAATTCATAAAATATCGTACGCATTACAGACTTCTATCAATCTGTAAATCCACAGCCGGTACGATGCCGCCATGACTTCAGATGCCGAGAGCAGCGTCATGTATCCTAGTAACGAGATACCTATCAGAAACGGGCTTTCAGCACAATGAAAGCGTCCGACCAATACGGACACAGTTGAGTTGAATAAAAGAACCAATCACAAAGGTTTCCCACCGGCACCCGGAAATAGCGAGTCCGACGGGAGGAACGCCGCACAGCGAGCAGACGCCGTCAAGCACGAAAGCCGAGTAATCAAGGAGCTGCGGGAGGACCCCCAAAAAAGAACGACAGCAGGTACGAATATGCAGCCAGGAAAAGGTTTCTTGACGCACACAGCGAGGGAAGGCTTCCCTCGTCCCCCAGTGCTAAAATCAGCCATTTGCCGAGCAACTTAGAGGCAAATTGAACTCAAATATTCACCAAAGCGACTTCTTTCTCCAAACAGGCTTCCAAACAATGTATCACAGCCTGTAACTCAATACTTCCCTTTGTTCTTTCCCGACCAGTGTATACACGACCACATGCAGTAAAGACCCTACACTGCTGGTCTACTCGAAAAAAAACGTCACGACGCTGGGCTCAGCGATCGATATCACATCTTGACGACAACAAGTGAAGAAGAATCCTCCTTCTTTACACACAGGGTACGTGACCCCTTTCATTATAAACTGCTATTATAATGAGTTTTAGTATTGTACATATACCAACGACCCTAAACAAAAAAAACCCTTCTTTTACATCCCCATAGGTGTAACCCAAAGTCCTACATCAACAAGATTGAGCCCTGATGAAGACCTTTTTCAACTTAATTCCTGTCTTTTACATATAAGGTCGAAACGCGTAGGCTTACCACCATCTAGGCCAGGAGAAACGCAAGCCTAATGACCTGATAAATTAACAGGACATCCAGTGAGAGACGCATCTCACACATAGGCCACAAAAAACTTTTCTTAAAAAGCACTCTCCGACCTAATACAGGACTATAACGATTATTTCTTTGTGGAGTAGTATTCATATCCCAAAGACAGTTTTTCTATTGATTCTAAGTAGGACCTGATAAAAGATTTTTGTAAAAAATTGCTATATATGTTTAGTATTGTTAAATGTTGTGTAGAACAATGTCTAAAATGTCTATGCTTTGAATTCACTGTTTTGATATATGTTGAATGTTTTTTGTCAAAGGAGATGACGACAAGCTAATGTGCTAACACCCTATTGTGTACTACTGAATAACTTTAAAGTAAAATACAAAAGTAAAATTGATGACAATGTCAATAAACTATGACATTGAACTAAATTAAGTATCTAATCTATGGTGTCAGAGGCATTTCTTACTTGCTATCATTTAACTCGATTCCAGCCTCTGTCTACCTTAATTGAATCAAGCCCCTGTGATCGTTTGCTTAACCTTAGTGTAGACATCCGTCTACGAGGGAAACCTTGGCATTAAGTTCCAAATCTGAGCACTATTGCCCCAGCCAGCTGGAGTACCCCCCTCCACCTGGCAAAATTACCATATGACACTTGCAGGTGTGGCACAGTCATCCCTTTGTTCCATTTGGTTTATTTTAAATTCACGTACCCAGAAAGAGGAAGAAGCTAATCACACCATCTTTATTATAGGCATTTAAATGTCTGAACCAAAAACACTAAGTATTAGAGAGGAAGATATAGCAGCATTACTTAGGAGACCATCAACATTGAATCCAGGCAATACCGCAATTAATGTCAGCCAAACTACAGAACTAGAGAAAATCACTCGCCTTAAAAAGAAACAAATCAGAACATCTTTACATGGAGAGGTACTACTAGAACATCTAAGAGCAGGGACCACACCGGTTGGACTGCAAGTCAAGAATGTGCCAGTCATATTCACAGATGATCCAGAATATCTAGAAGGATTCAGCCATATAGAGACAAAATGCTCTAGAGATTGGATGTTCCACTCAATTAAAACCGCCGAACGGCTTGGACTAAAAGAACAGCAGCTGATCAAAGAATTGGAAGAAGCCTTTTTGAATAACAGTGCAGTTGAGAATGCCCAAGCACTTCTAGCTAAACTAGAAAAGGAAAATCTAACCTTCCAAAAAACAACTGAAAATTTCAAAAGGCAGAAATTACAAAAAGACATTACTAACTATCCTGAGAAAAAAACGTATCCATATTTGGAAAAGGATTTCTACAAACAGCCCCAAAACACCGGTGCCTTACGAACATACGGAGGCAGAAGCAGGAGACAATACATTACATTCTCCGAAGACTCCTCGGGGTCAAACAGCTCAAGTGACGCGGACGCGACCACCAGTAATAGAGACGATCAAGCCCGCCAGTTTTACCAGCCGGCACCTTTTTCCGACAGAGGCAGAGGCAGACAACGCGGCCGCCAGAGAGGGAACAGGCGGTTCAACAATCAGTATCAAGGAGAAATCACCACGAGGAGACGAGTGTACAGATGGTGAATACGAATAACTGTGCAGTATTCAATTTATCCAACCATTCTCTATCACCCAGCGAAATGAGTGTACTAAGAAAAAGGCTTAACATTTATTCCAACGGTCAAACCAGATATTTGCCAAACAAAATTGGAGTTAATCCAACTTTTTAGGAAAATGAGGCTGAAGATATTCTTTCAAGACCAACAAGATATGACAGCACGAAATTATTCAGGACTCAAAAATCCCTCAACCTTTTTTCCTCATTCCAACCAGATGCCTGTAGAACTACTAACATTCGAGAAAAATGTTCTACGAGATCTTGACACACTTGAGAAGAAAAAGAAAAGATACACAAAATGGAACTTAAAAAGAGAAGAAAAGACCGCCCTTTACGAACTTCAAAACAATAAAAACCTTATCATCAAGCCGGCCGACAAAGGCGGCGGAATCGTCATCCTCCCACGGGATATGTACGAAGCGGAAGTTCAAAAGCAAATTTCTGACGAGAAATATTACAAAAGAACCGACGAGAATTGGAATAAAAAATTGACACATCGATTAGAGACACTTGTTGACGCTGGTCGCAGAGAAGGCTGGCTATCTAAAAAAGAAGGAGAATACTTAATAAACACGAATCCCAGAACACCTCTCATGTATGCCCTCCCGAAAGTGCATAAGGACCCAATGAATCCTCCAGGCCGACCAATAATCTCGGGAGTTAACTCCATACTTGAGCGTCCAGCCAAATACGTGGATACCTTTCTTAAACCGCTTGTGGGTCAAACAACTAGCTATATCAAAGATACTATGGAAGCTATTAACTTCCTTGATGGACAAAGCTTTGATGAATCCATGGAAATATTGGTGACAATGGATATAGTCAGCCTTTATTCTAATATCCCACAGGAAGAAGGCTTGGAAGCCCTTGAATTCTTTTTAGATAAGAGAGAAAGACCTCACAATGTCCCCACGGAGTTCCTCTTACAATTAGCAGAAATCTGCTTGAGATTCAACTTCTTTAAATTCAACAATGTCCAATACTTACAAATCATGGGGACAGCCATGGGTTGTCCTTTTGCGCCAGAAATGGCTATTATGTACATGGCACTGTACGAAGCAATGTGGATTTACAACAATAACCCTTACGACGGCCATATCAAAATATGGCGTCGTTATGTCGATGACGTCTTCATGCTTTGGAGAGGCGGAGAACATCAATTGAAAGAGTTTGTTGTATGGCTCAATAACAGAAATCCAAATATCCAATTCACATTATCATACAATAAAAAGGAAATCAATTTCCTGGACCTCTTGATAAAACATGAGGAAGGCACCATTTACACCACTCTATACACCAAAGAGACGGATCGAAATACATTTTTACATTTTTCAAGTTTCCACCAACGAAACTTACGTGAAAATTTACCTCTAGGCCAATTTATGCGATTACGCAGAAACTGCTCGAAGAAAACTGACTACTTTTCTAACGCCCAAGAACTGATGCAGAAACTACTTGAGAGGGGCTACCCAAGGAAACTACTCAAAAGAACCATGAAAAGAACTTGGTATATCCCTAGAGAGACTCTTCTGACCCCAAAAAAGAAGACCAATGTAGAAAGCCCAATAGTGTGTGTAACCACATTCTCCGGAGTCACCACCGAAATTAAGAAGATTGTTTCCAAAAATTGGAATACAGTAAAAGGCTTGAAACCTTTTGAAGCACTACCCATATTCGCACTGAAGAAAAACGAAAGTGTGAGAAACAAATTGGTCCGAGCGGATACATCCCTGCCGAGACAGGACATTTCCATCCAGTCATTTTTGAATCTACCTCCTATAAAAGGGCATAGGAAATGCGGTAACTGTGTCTCATGTGAAAGCACATTAGAAGGAACCACATTCACATATGGTCAAAAACAAATTAAACATGAGGAGTTTACGAACTGCAATACCCACAATGTCATATATTGTGTTGTATGCCCATGCGGACTTACATATGTGGGTAAAACCAGTCAACCCATAAAAACAAGAATTTCCCAACACCGCTCAAGGATCAGATGCAGAATAGAAAATGCACCAATGGTATCTCACTGCATAGCTAAAAATCATGGACCCGATGATATAAAATGGACAGTAGTCAGACACATCAAGGGTAAGAATGTGGCTAACAACCTCTCTAAGCAGGAAGCTAAAATCATCATGTATCTTGGAACAGTCGAAAATGGATTGAACGAATTTGCCGAAATTTCAAGTTTTATCTGAAGAATTCCTACACATCGAATATGAGTAGAACAAATGAACCCAACCCACTTGAGCAATATGGATCCTCCGTGATTCAAAACAGCTAAGACGATAGCTGTGCACAACACCTGCCACCATCAGATGGAACCTCCAAAGGCTTTAGCTTCACAGAGCAACAGAAGTATCCAGCCGCAAATAACACTTTGTGTTCTGAATATATCCCCTAGATGGAACGATATGTCGCTAAAGATCCGGCATATGAACAAACCACTATATGAAGATACCAGCCTGCTGGGACGCCCTGAGCGCCATCTCAAAACCAGCAGACACCGCCAGCGTCCCGTATCTTAGCAACCACCCACCAACCAACAACAGGCTCCAACATAGATCCCCGACCAACACGGACTCAGATGTGCCAATCCGGAATCACACGATCCCAGCAGTAAAGGATTCAGCGACCCCTGAACAATCCAACTAAATATGTTCAATTCATAAAATATCGTACGCATTACAGACTTCTATCAATCTGTAAATCCACAGCCGGTACGATGCCGCCATGACTTCAGATGCCGAGAGCAGCGTCATGTATCCTAGTAACGAGATACCTATCAGAAACGGGCTTTCAGCACAATGAAAGCGTCCGACCAATATGGACACAGTTGAGTTGAATAAAAGAACCAATCACAAAGGTTTCCCACCGGCACCCGGAAATAGCGAGTCCGACGGGAGGAACGCCGCACAGCGAGCAGACGCCGTCAAGCACGAAAGCCGAGTAATCAAGGAGCTGCGGGAGGACCCCCCAAAAAGAACGACAGCAGGTCCGAATATGCAGCCAGGAAAAGGTTTCTTGACGCACACAGCGAGGGAAGGCTTCCCTCGTCCCCCAGTGCTAAAATCCGCCATTTGCCGAGCAACTTAGAGGCAAATTGAACTCAAATATTCACCAAAGCGACTTCTTTCTCCAAACAGGCTTCCAAACAATGTATCACAGCCTGTAACTCAATACTTCCCTTTCTTCTTTCCCGACCAGTGTATACACGACCACATGCAGTAAAGACCCTACACTGCTGGTCTACTCGAAAAAAAACGTCACAACGCTGGGCTCAGCGATCGATATCACATCTTGACGACAACAAGTGAAGAAGAATCCTCCTTCTTTACACACAGGGTACGTGACCCCTTTCATTATAAACTGCTATTATAATGAGTTTTAGTATTGTACATATACCAACGACCCTAAACAAAAAACCCCCTTCTTTTACATCCCCATAGGTGTAACCCAAAGTCCTACATCAACAAGATTGAGCCCTGATGAAGACCTTTTTCAACTTAATTCCTGTCTTTTACATATAAGGTCGAAACGCGTAGGCTTACCACCATCTAGGCCAGGAGAAACGCAAGCCTAATGACCTGATAAATTAACAGGACATCCAGTGAGAGACGCATCTCACACATAGGCCACAAAAAACTTTTCTTAAAAAGGACTCTCCGACCTAATACAGGACTATAACGATTATTTCTTTGTGGAGTAGTATTCATATCCCAAAGACAGTTTTTCTATTGATTCTAAGTAGGACCTGATAAAAGATTTTTGTAAAAAATTGCTATATATGTTTAGTATTGTTAAATGTTGTGTAGAACAATGTCTAAAATGTCTATGCTTTGAATTCACTGTTTTGATATATGTTGAATGTTTTTTGTCAAAGGAGATGACGACAAGCTAATGTGCTAACACCCTATTGTGTACTACTGAATAACTTTAAAGTAAAATACAAAAGTAAAATTGATGACAATGTCAATAAACTATGACATTGAACTAAATTAAGTATCTAATCTATGGTGTCAGAGGCATTTCTTACTTGCTATCATTTAATTCGATTCCAGCCTCTGTCTACCTTAATTGAATCAATCCCCTGTGATCGTTTGCTTAACCTTAGTGTAGACATCCGTCTACGAGGGAAACCTTGGCATTAAGTTCCAAATCTGAGCACTATTGCCCCAGCCAGCTGGAGTACCCCCCTCCACCTGGCAAAATTACCATATGACACTTGCAGGTGTGGCACAGTCATCCCTTTGTTCCATTTGGTTTATTTTAAATTCACGTACCCAGAAAGAGGAAGAAGCTAATCACACCATCTTTATTATAGGCATTTAAATGTCTGAACCAAAAACACTAAGTATTAGAGAGGAAGATATAGCAGCATTACTTAGGAGGCCATCAACATCGAATCCAGGCAATACCGCAATTAATGTCAGCCAAACTACAGAACTAGAGAAAATCACTCGCCTTAAAAAGAAACAAATCAGAACATCTTTACATGGAGAGGTACTACTAGAACATCTAAGAGCAGGGACCACACCGGTTGGACTGCAAGTCAAGAATGTGCCAGTCATATTCACAGATGATCCAGAATATCTAGAAGGATTCAGCCATATAGGGACAAAATGCTCTAGAGATTGGATGTTCCACTCAATTAAAACCGCCGAACGGCTTGGACTAAAAGAACAGCAGCTAATCAAAGAATTGGAAGAAGCCTTTTTGAATAACAGTGCAGTTGAGAATGCCCAAGCACTTCTAGCTAAACTAGAAAAGGAAAATCTAACCTTCCAAAAAACAACTGAAGATTTCAAAAGGCAGAAATTACAAAAAGACATTACTAACTATTCTGAAAAAAACGTATCCATATTTGGAAAAGGATTTCTACAAACAGCCCCAAAACACCGGTGCCTTACGAACATACGGAGGCAGAAGCAGGAGACAATACATTACATTCTCCGAAGACTCCTCGGGGTCAAACAGCTCAAGTGACGCGGACGCGACCACCAGTAATAGAGACGATCAAGCCCGCCAGTTTTACCAGCCGGCACCTTTTTCCGACAGAGGCAGAGGCAGACAACGCGGCCGCCAGAGAGGGAACAGGCGGTTCAACAATCAGTATCAAGGAGAAATCACCACGAGGAGACGAGTGTACAGATGGTGAATACGAATAACTGTGCAGTATTCAATGTATCCAACCATTCTCTATCACCCAGCGAAATGAGTGTACTACAAAAAGGCTTAACATTTATTCCAACGGTCAAACCAGATATTTGCCAAACAAAATTGGAGTTAATCCAACTTTTTAGGAAAATGAGGCTGAAGATATTCTTTCAAGACCAACAAGATATGACAGCACGAAATTATTCAGGACTCAAAAATCCCTCAACCTTTTTTCCTCATTCCAACCAGATGCCTGTAGAACTACTAACATTCGAGAAAAATGTTCTACGAGATCTTGACACACTTGAGAAGAAAAAGAAAAGATACACAAAATGGAACTTAAAAAGAGAAGAAAAGACCGCCCTTTACGAACTTCAAATCAATAAAAACCTTATCATCAAGCCGGCCGACAAAGGCGGCGGAATCGTCATCCTTCCACGGGATATGTACGAAGCGGAAGTTCAAAAGCAAATTTCTGACGAGAAATATTACAAAAGAACCGACGAGAATTGGAATAAAAAATTGACACATCGATTAGAGACACTTGTTGACGCTGGTCGCAGAGAAGGCTGGCTATCTAAAAAAGAAGGAGAATACTTAATAAACACGAATCCCAGAACACCTCTCATGTATGCCCTCCCGAAAGTGCATAAGGACCCAATGAATCCTCCAGGCCAACCAATAATCTCGGGAGTTAACTCCATACTTGAGCGTCCAGCCAAATACGTGGATACCTTTCTTAAACCGCTTGTGGGTCAAACAACTAGCTATATCAAAGATACTATGGAAGCTATTAACTTCCTTGATGGACAAAGCTTTGATGAATCTATGGAAATATTGGTGACAATGGATATAGTCAGCCTTTATTCTAATATCCCACAGGAAGAAGGCTTGGAAGCCCTTGAATTCTTTTTAGATAAGAGAGAAAGACCTCACAATGTCCCCACGGAGTTCCTCTTACAATTAGCAGAAATCTGCTTGAGATTCAACTTCTTTAAATTCAACAATGTCCAATACTTACAAATCATGGGGACAGCCATGGGTTGTCCTTTTGCGCCAGAAATGGCTATTATGTACATGGCACTGTACGAAGCAATGTGGATTTACAACAATAACCCTTACGACGGCCATATCAAAATATGGCTTCGTTATATCGATGACGTCTTCATGCTTTGGAGAGGCGGAGAACATCAATTGAAAGAGTTTGTTGTATGGCTCAATAACAGAAATCCAAATATCCAATTCACATTATCATACAATAAAAAGGAAATCAATTTCCTGGACCTCTTGATAAAACATGAGGAAGGCACCATTTACACCACTCTATACACCAAAGAGACGGATCGAAATACATTTTTACATTTTTCAAGTTTCCACCAACGAAACTTACGTGAAAATTTACCTCTAGGCCAATTTATGCGATTACGCAGAAACTGCTCGAAGAAAACTGACTACTTTTCTAACGCCCAAGAACTGATGCAGAAACTACTTGAGAGGGGCTACCCAAGGAAACTACTCAAAAGAACCATGAAAAGAACTTGGTATATCCCTAGAGAGACTCTTCTGACCCCAAAAAAGAAGACCAATGTAGAAAGCCCAATAGTGTGTGTAACCACATTCTCCGGAGTCACCACCGAAATTAAGAAGATTGTTTCCAAAAATTGGAATACAGTAAAAGGCTTGAAACCTTTTGAAGCACTACCCATATTCGCACTGAAGAAAAACGAAAGTGTGAGAAACAAATTGGTCCGAGCGGATACATCCCTGCCGAGACAGGACATTTCCATCCAGTCATTTTTGAATCTACCTCCTATAAAAGGGCATAGGAAATGCGGTAACTGTGTCTCATGTGAAAGCACATTAGAAGGAACCACATTCACATATGGTCAAAAACAAATTAAACATGAGGAGTTTACGAACTGCAATACCCACAATGTCATATATTGTGTTGTATGCCCATGCGGACTTACATATGTGGGTAAAACCAGTCAACCCATAAAAACAAGAATTTCCCAACACCGCTCAAGGATCAGATGCAGAATAGAAAATGCACCAATGGTATCTCAATGCATAGCTAAAAATCATGGACCCGATGATATAAAATGGACAGTAGTCAGACACATCAAGGGTAAGAATGTGGCTAACAACCTCTCTAAGCAGGAAGCTAAAATCATCATGTATCTTGGAACAGTCGAAAATGGATTGAACGAATTTGCCGAAATTTCAAGTTTTATCTGAAGAATTCCTACACATCCAATATGAGTAGAACAAATGGACCCAACCCACTTGAGCAATATGGATCCTCCGTGATTCAAAACAGCTAAGACGATAGCTGTGCACAACACCTGCCACCATCAGATGGAACCTCCAAAGGCTTTAGCTTCACAGAGCAACAGAAGTATCCAGCCGCAAATAACACTTTGTGTTCTGAATATATCCCCTAGATGGAACGATATGTCGCTAAAGATCCGGCATATGAACAAACCACTATATGAAGATACCAGCCTGCTGGGACGCCCTGAGCGCCATCTCAAAACCAGCAGACACCGCCAGCGTCCCGTATCTTAGCAACCACCCACCAACCAACAACAGGCTCCAACATAGATCCCCGACCAACACGGACTCAGATGTGCCAATCCGGAATCACACGATCCCAGCAGTAAAGGATTCAGCGACCCCTGAACAATCCAACTAAATATGTTCAATTCATAAAATATCATACGCATTACAGACTTCTATCCATCTGTAAATCCACAGCCGGTACGATGCCGCCATGACTTCAGATGCCGAGAGCAGCGTCATGTATCCTAGTAACGAGATACCTATCAGAAACGGGCTTTCAGCACAATGAAAGCGTCCGACCAATACGGACACAGTTGAGTTGAATAAAAGAACCAATCACAAAGGTTTCCCACCGGCACCCGGAAATAGCGAGTCCGACGGGAGGAACGCCGCACAGCGAGCAGACGCCGTCAAGCACGAAAGCCGAGTAATCAAGGAGCTGCGGGAGGACCCCCCAAAAAGAACGACAGCAGGTACGAATATGCAGCCAGGAAAAGGTTTCTTGACGCACACAGCGAGGGAAGGCTTCCCTCGTCCCCCAGTGCTAAAATCAGCCATTTGCCGAGCAACTTAGAGGCAAATTGAAGTCAAATATTCACCAAAGCGACTTATTTCTCCAAACAGGCTTCCAAACAATGTATCACAGCCTGTAACTCAATACTTCCCTTTCTTCTTTCCCGACCAGTGTATACACGACCACATGTAGTAAAGACCCTACACTGCTGGTCTACTCGAAAAAAAACGTCACGACGCTGGGCTCAGCGATCGATATCACATCTTGACGACAACAAGTGAAGAAGAATCCTCCTTCTTTACACACAGGGTACGTGACCCCTTTCATTATAAACTGCTATTATAATGAGTTTTAGTATTGTACATATACCAACGACCCTAAACAAAAAAACCCCTTCTTTTACATCCCCATAGGTGTAACCCAAAGTCCTACATCAACAAGATTGAGCCCTGATGAAGACCTTTTTCAACTTAATTCCTGTCTTTTACATATAAGGTCGAAACGCGTAGGCTTACCACCATCTAGGCCAGGAGAAACGCAAGCCTAATGACCTGATAAATTAACAGGACATCCAGTGAGAGACGCATCTCACACATAGGCCACAAAAAACTTTTCTTAAAAAGGACTCTCCGACCTAATACAGGACTATAACGATTATTTCTTTGTGGAGTAGTATTCATATCCCAAAGACAGTTTTTCTATTGATTCTAAGTAGGACCTGATAAAAGATTTTTGTAAAAAATTGCTATATATGTTTAGTATTGTTAAATGTTGTGTAGAACAATGTCTAAAATGTCTATGCTTTGAATTCACTGTTTTGATATATGTTGAATGTTTTTTGTCAAAGGAGATGACGACAAGCTAATGTGCTAACACCCTATTGTGTACTACTGAATAACTTTAAAGTAAAATACAAAAGTAAAATTGATGACAATGTCAATAAACTATGACATTGAACTAAATTAAGTATCTAATCTATGGTGTCAGAGGCATTTCTTACTTGCTATCATTTAACTCGATTCCAGCCTCTGTCTACCTTAATTGAATCAAGCCCCTGTGATCGTTTGCTTAACCTTAGTGTAGACATCCGTCTACGAGGGAAACCTTGGCATTAAGTTCCAAATCTGAGCACTATTGCCCCAGCCAGCTGGAGTACCCCCCTCCACCTGGCAAAATTACCATATGACACTTGCAGGTGTGGCACAGTCATCCCTTTGTTCCATTTGGTTTATTTTAAATTCACGTACCCAGAAAGAGGAAGAAGCTAATCACACCATCTTTATTATAGGCATTTAAATGTCTGAACCAAAAACACTAAGTTTTAGAGAGGAAGATATAGCAGCATTACTTAGGAGGCCATCAACATCGAATCCAGGCAATACCGCAATTAATGTCAGCCAAACTACAGAACTAGAGAAAATCACTCGCCTTAAAAAGAAACAAATCAGAACATCTTTACATGGAGAGGTACTACTAGAACATCTAAGAGCAGGGACCACACCGGTTGGACTGCAAGTCAAGAATGTGCCAGTCATATTCACAGATGATCCAGAATATCTAGAAGGATTCAGCCATATAGGGACAAAATGCTCTAGAGATTGGATGTTCCACTCAATTAAAACCGCCGAACGGCTTGGACTAAAAGAACAGCAGCTAATCAAAGAATTGGAAGAAGCCTTTTTGAATAACAGTGCAGTTGAGAATGCCCAAGCACTTCTAGCTAAACTAGAAAAGGAAAATCTAACCTTCCAAAATACAACTGAAGATTTCAAAAGGCAGAAATTACAAAAAGACATTACTAACTATTCTGAAAAAAACGTATCCATATTTGGAAAAGGATTTCTACAAACAGCCCCAAAACACCGGTGCCTTACGAACATACGGAGGCAGAAGCAGGAGACAATACATTACATTCTCCGAAGACTCCTCGGGGTCAAACAGCTCAAGTGACGCGGACGCGACCATCAGTAATAGAGACGATCAAGCCCGCCAGTTTTACCAGCCGGCACCTTTTTCCGACAGAGGCAGAGGCAGACAACGCGGCCGCCAGAGAGGGAACAGGCGGTTCAACAATCAGTATCAAGGAGAAATCACCACGAGGAGACGAGTGTACAGATGGTGAATACGAATAACTGTGCAGTATTCAATTTATCCAACCATTCTCTATCACCCAGCGAAATGAGTGTACTACAAAAAGGCTTAACATTTATTCCAACGGTCAAACCAGATATTTGCCAAACAAAATTGGAGTTAATCCAACTTTTTAGGAAAATGAGGCTGAAGATATTCTTTCAAGACCAACAAGATATGACAGCACGAAATTATTCAGGACTCAAAAATCCCTCAACCTTTTTTCCTCATTCCAACCAGATGCCTGTAGAACTACTAACATTCGAGAAAAATGTTCTACGAGATCTTGACACACTTGAGAAGAAAAAGAAAAGATACACAAAATGGAACTTAAAAAGAGAAGAAAAGACCGCCCTTTACGAACTTCAAAACAATAAAAACCTTATCATCAAGCCGGCCGACAAAGGCGGCGGAATCGTCATCCTTCCACGGGATATGTACGAAGCGGAAGTTCAAAAGCAAATTTCTGACGAGAAATATTACAAAAGAACCGACGAGAATTGGAATAAAAAATTGACACATCGATTAGAGACACTTGTTGACGCTGGTCGCAGAGAAGGCTGGCTATCTAAAAAAGAAGGAGAATACTTAATAAACACGAATCCCAGAACACCTCTCATGTATGCCCTCCCGAAAGTGCATAAGGACCCAATGAATCCTCCAGGCCAACCAATAATCTCGGGAGTTAACTCCATACTTGAGCGTCCAGCCAAATACGTGGATACCTTTCTTAAACCGCTTGTGGGTCAAACAACTAGCTATATCAAAGATACTATGGAAGCTATTAACTTCCTTGATGGACAAAGCTTTGATGAATCTATGGAAATATTGGTGACAATGGATATAGTCAGCCTTTATTCTAATATCCCACAGGAAGAAGGCTTGGAAGCCCTTGAATTCTTTTTAGATAAGAGAGAAAGACCTCACAATGTCCCCACGGAGTTCCTCTTACAATTAGCAGAAATCTGCTTGAGATTCAACTTCTTTAAATTCAACAATGTCCAATACTTACAAATCATGGGGACAGCCATGGGTTGTCCTTTTGCGCCAGAAATGGCTATTATGTACATGGCACTGTACGAAGCAATGTGGATTTACAACAATAACCCTTACGACGGCCATATCAAAATATGGCGTCGTTATATCGATGACGTCTTCATGCTTTGGAGAGGCGGAGAACATCAATTGAAAGAGTTTGTTGTATGGCTCAATAACAGAAATCCAAATATCCAATTCACATTATCATACAATAAAAAGGAAATCAATTTCCTGGACCTCTTGATAAAACATGAGGAAGGCACCATTTACACCACTCTATACACCAAAGAGACGGATCGAAATACATTTTTACATTTTTCAAGTTTCCACCAACGAAACTTACGTGAAAATTTACCTCTAGGCCAATTTATGCGATTACGCAGAAACTGCTCGAAGAAAACTGACTACTTTTCTAACGCCCAAGAACTGATGCAGAAACTACTTGAGAGGGGCTACCCAAGGAAACTACTCAAAAGAACCATGAAAAGAACTTGGTATATCCCTAGAGAGACTCTTCTGACCCCAAAAAAGAAGACCAATGTAGAAAGCCCAATAGTGTGTGTAACCACATTCTCCGGAGTCACCACCGAAATTAAGAAGATTGTTTCCAAAAATTGGAATACAGTAAAAGGCTTGAAACCTTTTGAAGCACTACCCATATTCGCACTGAAGAAAAACGAAAGTGTGAGAAACAAATTGGTCCGAGCGGATACATCCCTGCCGAGACAGGACATTTCCATCCAGTCATTTTTGAATCTACCTCCTATAAAAGGGCATAGGAAATGCGGTAACTGTGTCTCATGTGAAAGCACATTAGAAGGAACCACATTCACATATGGTCAAAAACAAATTAAACATGAGGAGTTTACGAACTGCAATACCCACAATGTCATATATTGTGTTGTATGCCCATGCGGACTTACATATGTGGGTAAAACCAGTCAACCCATAAAAACAAGAATTTCCCAACACCGCTCAAGGATCAGATGCAGAATAGAAAATGCACCAATGGTATCTCACTGCATAGCTAAAAATCATGGACCCGATGATATAAAATGGACAGTAGTCAGACACATCAAGGGTAAGAATGTGGCTAACAACCTCTCTAAGCAGGAAGCTAAAATCATCATGTATCTTGGAACAGTCGAAAATGGATTGAACGAATTTGCCGAAATTTCAAGTTTTATCTGAAGAATTCCTACACATCCAATATGAGTAGAACAAATGGACCCAACCCACTTGAGCAATATGGATCCTCCGTGATTCAAAACAGCTAAGACGATAGCTGTGCACAACACCTGCCACCATCAGATGGAACCTCCAAAGGCTTTAGCTTCACAGAGCAACAGAAGTATCCAGCCGCAAATAACACTTTGTGTTCTGAATATATCCCCTAGATGGAACGATATGTCGCTAAAGATCCGGCATATGAACAAACCACTATATGAAGATACCAGCCTGCTGGGACGCCCTGAGCGCCATCTCAAAACCAGCAGACACCGCCAGCGTCCCGTATCTTAGCAACCACCCACCAACCAACAACAGGCTCCAACATAGATCCCCGACCAACACGGACTCAGATGTGCCAATCCGGAATCACACGATCCCAGCAGTAAAGGATTCAGCGACCCCTGAACAATCCAACTAAATATGTTCAATTCATAAAATATCGTACGCATTACAAACTTCTATCAATCTGTAAATCCACAGCCGGTACGATGCCGCCATGACTTCAGATGCCGAGAGCAGCGTCATGTATCCTAGTAACGAGATACCTATCAGAAACGGGCTTTCAGCACAATGAAAGCGTCCGACCAATACGGACACAGTTGAGTTGAATAAAAGAACCAATCACAAAGGTTTCCCACCGGCACCCGGAAATAGCGAGTCCGACGGGAGGAACGCCGCACAGCGAGCAGACGCCGTCAAGCACGAAAGCCGAGTAATCAAGGAGCTGCGGGAGGACCCCCCAAAAAGAACGACAGCAGGTACGAATATGCAGCCAGGAAAAGGTTTCTTGACGCACACAGCGAGGGAAGGCTTCCCTCGTCCCCCAGTGCTAAAATCAGCCATTTGCCGAGCAACTTAGAGGCAAATTGAACTCAAATATTCACCAAAGCGACTTCTTTCTCCAAACAGGCTTCCAAACAATGTATCACAGCCTGTAACTCAATATTTCCCTTTCTTCTTTCCCGACCAGTGTATACACGACCACATGCAGTAAAGACCCTACACTGCTGGTCTACTCGAAAAAAAACGTCACGACGCTGGGCTCAGCGATCGATATCACATCTTGACGACAACAAGTGAAGAAGAATCCTCCTTCTTTACACACAGGGTACGTGACCCCTTTCATTATAAACTGCTATTATAATGAGTTTTAGTATTGTACATATACCAATGACCCTAAACAAAAAAAAACCTTCTTTTACATCCCCATAGGTGTAACCCAAAGTCCTACATCAACAAGATTGAGCCCTGATGAAGACCTTTTTCAACTTAATTCCTGTCTTTTACATATAAGGTCGAAACGCGTAGGCTTACCACCATCTAGGCCAGGAGAAACGCAAGCCTAATGACCTGATAAATTAACAGGACATCCAGTGAGAGACGCATCTCACACATAGGCCACAAAAAACTTTTCTTAAAAAGGACTCTCCGACCTAATACAGGACTATAACGATTATTTCTTTGTGGAGTAGTATTCATATCCCAAAGACAGTTTTTCTATTGATTCTAAGTAGGACCTGATAAAAGATTTTTGTAAAAAATTGCTATATATGTTTAGTATTGGTAAATGTTGTGTAGAACAATGTCTAAAATGTCTATGCTTTGAATTCACTGTTTTGATATATGTTGAATGTTTTTTGTCAAAGGAGATGACGACAAGCTAATGTGCTAACACCCTATTGTGTACTACTGAATAACTTTAAAGTAAAATACAAAAGTAAAATTGATGACAATGTCAATAAACTATGACATTGAACTAAATTAAGTATCTAATCTATGGTGTCAGAGGCATTTCTTACTTGCTATCATTTAACTCGATTCCAGCCTCTGTCTACCTTAATTGAATCAATCCCCTGTGATCGTTTGCTTAACCTTAGTGTAGACATCCGTCTACGAGGGAAACCTTGGCATTAAGTTCCAAATCTGAGCACTATTGCCCCAGCCAGCTGGAGTACCCCCCTCCACCTGGCAAAATTACCATATGACACTTGCAGGTGTGGCACAGTCATCCCTTTGTTCCATTTGGTTTATTTTAAATTCACGTACCCAGAAAGAGGAGGAAGCTAATCACACCATCTTTATTATAGGCATTTAAATGTCTGAACCAAAAACACTAAGTATTAGAGAGGAAGATATAGCAGCATTACTTAGGAGGCCATCAACATCGAATCCAGGCAATACCGCAATTAATGTCAGCCAAACTACAGAACTAGAGAAAATCACTCGCCTTAAAAAGAAACAAATCAGAACATCTTTACATGGAGAGGTACTACTAGAACATCTAAGAGCAGGGACCACACCGGTTGGACTGCAAGTCAAGAATGTGCCAGTCATATTCACAGATGATCCAGAATATCTAGAAGGATTCAGCCATATAGGGACAAAATGCTCTAGAGATTGGATGTTCCACTCAATTAAAACCGCCGAACGGCTTGGACTAAAAGAACAGCAGCTAATCAAAGAATTGGAAGAAGCCTTTTTGAATAACAGTGCAGTTGAGAATACCCAAGCACTTCTAGCTAAACTAGAAAAGGAAAATCTAACCTTCCAAAAAACAACTGAAGATTTCAAAAGGCAGAAATTACAAAAAGACATTACTAACTATTCTGAAAAAAACGTATCCATATTTGGAAAAGGATTTCTACAAACAGCCCCAAAACACCGGTGCCTTACGAACATACGGAGGCAGAAGCAGGAGACAATACATTACATTCTCCGAAGACTCCTCGGGGTCAAACAGCTCAAGTGACGCGGACGCGACCACCAGTAATAGAGACGATCAAGCCCGCCAGTTTTACCAGCCGGCACCTTTTTCCAACAGAGGCAGAGGCAGACAACGCGGCCGCCAGAGAGGGAACAGGCGGTTCAACAATCAGTATCAAGGAGAAATCACCACGAGGAGACGAGTGTACAGATGGTGAATACGAATAACTGTGCAGTATTCAATTTATCCAACCATTCTCTATCACCCAGCGAAATGAGTGTACTACAAAAAGGCTTAACATTTATTCCAACGGTCAAACCAGATATTTGCCAAACAAAATTGGAGTTAATCCAACTTTTTAGGAAAATGAGGCTGAAGATATTCTTTCAAGACCAACAAGATATGACAGCACGAAATTATTCAGGACTCAAAAATCCCTCAACCTTTTTTCCTCATTCCAACCAGATGCCTGTAGAACTACTAACATTCGAGAAAAATGTTCTACGAGATCTTGACACACTTGAGAAGAAAAAGAAAAGATACACAAAATGGAACTTAAAAAGAGAAGAAAAGACCGCCCTTTACGAACTTCAAAACAATAAAAACCTTATCATCAAGCCGGCCGACAAAGGCTGCGGAATCGTCATCCTCCCACGGGATATGTACGAAGCGGAAGTTCAAAAGCAAATTTCTGACGAGAAATATTACAAAAGAACCGACGAGAATTGGAATAAAAAATTGACACATCGATTAGAGACACTTGTTGACGCTGGTCGCAGAGAAGGCTGGCTATCTAAAAAAGAAGGAGAATACTTAATAAACACGAATCCCAGAACACCTCTCATGTATGCCCTCCCGAAAGTGCATAAGGACCCAATGAATCCTCCAGGCCGACCAATAATCTCGGGAGTTAACTCCATACTTGAGCGTCCAGCCAAATACGTGGATACCTTTCTTAAACCGCTTGTGGGTCAAACAACTAGCTATATCAAAGATACTATGGAAGCTATTAACTTCCTTGATGGACAAAGCTTTGATGAATCCATGGAAATATTGGTGACAATGGATATAGTCAGCCTTTATTCTAATATCCCACAGGAAGAAGGCTTGGAAGCCCTTGAATTCTTTTTAGATAAGAGAGAAAGACCTCACAATGTCCCCACGGAGTTCCTCTTACAATTAGCAGAAATCTGCTTGAGATTCAACTTCTTTAAATTCAACAATGTCCAATACTTACAAATCATGGGGACAGCCATGGGTTGTCCTTTTGCGCCAGAAATGGCTATTATGTACATGGCACTGTACGAAGCAATGTGGATTTACAACAATAACCCTTACGACGGCCATATCAAAATATGGCGTCGTTATGTCGATGACGTCTTCATGCTTTGGAGAGGCGGAGAACATCAATTGAAAGAGTTTGTTGTATGGCTCAATAACAGAAATCCAAATATCCAATTCACATTATCATACAATAAAAAGGAAATCAATTTCCTGGACCTCTTGATAAAACATGAGGAAGGCACCATTTACACCACTCTATACACCAAAGAGACGGATCGAAATACATTTTTACATTTTTCAAGTTTCCACCAACGAAACTTACGTGAAAATTTACCTCTAGGCCAATTTATGCGATTACGCAGAAACTGCTCGAAGAAAACTGACTACTTTTCTAACGCCCAAGAACTGATGCAGAAACTACTTGAGAGGGGCTACCCAAGGAAACTACTCAAAAGAACCATGAAAAGAACTTGGTATATCCCTAGAGAGACTCTTCTGACCCCAAAAAAGAAGACCAATGTAGAAAGCCCAATAGTGTGTGTAACCACATTCTCCGGAGTCACCACCGAAATTAAGAAGATTGTTTCCAAAAATTGGAATACAGTAAAAGGCTTGAAACCTTTTGAAGCACTACCCATATTCGCACTGAAGAAAAACGAAAGTGTGAGAAACAAATTGGTCCGAGCGGATACATCCCTGCCGAGACAGGACATTTCCATCCAGTCATTTTTGAATCTACCTCCTATAAAAGGGCATAGGAAATGCGGTAACTGTGTCTCATGTGAAAGCACATTAGAAGGAACCACATTCACATATGGTCAAAAACAAATTAAACATGAGGAGTTTACGAACTGCAATACCCACAATGTCATATATTGTGTTGTATGCCCATGCGGACTTACATATGTGGGTAAAACCAGTCAACCCATAAAAACAAGAATTTCCCAACACCGCTCAAGGATCAGATGCAGAATAGAAAATGCACCAATGGTATCTCACTGCATAGCTAAAAATCATGGACCCGATGATATAAAATGGACAGTAGTCAGACACATCAAGGGTAAGAATGTGGCTAACAACCTCTCTAAGCAGGAAGCTAAAATCATCATGTATCTTGGAACAGTCGAAAATGGATTGAACGAATTTGCCGAAATTTCAAGTTTTATCTGAAAAATTCCTACACATCGAATATGAGTAGAACAAATGGACCCAACCCACTTGAGCAATATGGATCCTCCGTGATTCAAAACAGCTAAGACGATAGCTGTGCACAACACCTGCCACCATCAGATGGAACCTCCAAAGGCTTTAGCTTCACAGAGCAACAGAAGTATCCAGCCGCAAATAACACTTTGTGTTCTGAATATATCCCCTAGATGGAACGATATGTCGCTAAAGATCCGGCATATGAACAAACCACTATATGAAGATACCAGCCTGCTGGGACGCCCTGAGCGCCATCTCAAAACCAACAGACACCGCCAGCGTCCCGTATCTTAGCAACCACCCACCAACCAACAACAGGCTCCAACATAGATCCCCGACCAACACGGACTCAGATGTGCCAATCCAGAATCACACGATCCCAGCAGTAAAGGATTCAGCGACCCCTGAACAATCCAACTAAATATGTTCAATTCATAAAATATCGTACGCATTACAGACTTCTATCAATCTGTAAATCCACAGCCGGTACGATGCCGCCATGACTTCAGATGCCGAGAGCAGCGTCATGTATCCTAGTAACGAGATACCTATCAGAAACGGGCTTTCAGCACAATGAAAGCGTCCGACCAATATGGACACAGTTGAGTTGAATAAAAGAACCAATCACAAAGGTTTCCCACCGGCACCCGGAAATAGCGAGTCCGACGGGAGGAACGCCGCACAGCGAGCAGACGCCGTCAAGCACGAAAGCCGAGTAATCAAGGAGCTGCGGGAGGACCCCCCAAAAAGAACGACAGCAGGTACGAATATGCAGCCAGGAAAAGGTTTCTTGACGCACACAGCGAGGGAAGGCTTCCCTCGTCCCCCTGTGCTAAAATCAGCCATTTGCCGAGCAACTTAGAGGCAAATTGAACTCAAATATTCACCAAAGCGACTTCTTTCTCCAAACAGGCTTCCAAACAATGTATCACAGCCTGTAACTCAATACTTCCCTTTCTTCTTTCCCGACCAGTGTATACACGACCACATGCAGTAAAGACCCTACACTGCTGGTCTACTCGAAAAAAAACGTCACGACGCTGGGCTCAGCGATCGATATCACATCTTGACGACAACAAGTGAAGAAGAATCCTCCTTCTTTACACATAGGGTACGTTACCCCTTTCATTATAAACTGCTATTATAATGAGTTTTAGTATTGTACATATACCAACGACCCTAAACAAAAAAACCCCTTCTTTTACATCCCCATAGGTGTAACCCAAAGTCCTACATCAACAAGATTGAGCCCTGATGAAGACCTTTTTCAACTTAATTCCTGTCTTTTACATATAAGGTTGAAACTCGTAGGCTTACCACCATCTAGGCCAGGAGAAACGCAAGCCTAATGACCTGATAAATTAACAGGACATCCAGTGAGAGACGCATCTCACACATAGGCCACAAAAAACTTTTCTTAAAAAGGACTCTCCGACCTAATACAGGACTATAACGATTATTTCTTTGTGGAGTAGTATTCATATCCCAAAGACAGTTTTTCTATTGATTCTAAGTAGGACCTGATAAAAGATTTTTGTAAAAAATTGCTATATATGTTTAGTATTGTTAAATGTTGTGTAGAACAATGTCTAAAATGTCTATGCTTTGAATTCACTGTTTTGATATATGTTGAATGTTTTTTGTCAAAGGAGATGACGACAAGCTAATGTGCTAACACCCTATTGTGTACTACTGAATAACTTTAAAGTAAAATACAAAAGTAAAATTGATGACAATGTCAATAAACTATGACATTGAACTAAATTAAGTATCTAATCTATGGTGTCAGAGGCATTTCTTACTTGCTATCATTTAACTCGATTCCAGCCTCTGTCTACCTTAATTGAATCAATCCCCTGTGATCGTTTGCTTAACCTTAGTGTAGACATCCGTCTACGAGGGAAACCTTGGCATTAAGTTCCAAATCTGAGCACTATTGCCCCAGCCAGCTGGAGTACCCCCCTCCACCTGGCAAAATTACCATATGACACTTGCAGGTGTGGCACAGTCATCCCTTTGTTCCATTTGGTTTATTTTAAATTCACGTACCCAGAAAGAGGAAGAAGCTAATCACACCATCTTTATTATAGGCATTTAAATGTCTGAACCAAAAACACTAAGTATTAGAGAGGAAGATATAGCAGCATTACTTAGGAGGCCATCAACATCGAATCCAGGCAATACCGCAATTAATGTCAGCCAAACTACAGAACTAGAGAAAATCACTCGCCTTAAAAAGAAACAAATCAGAACATCTTTACATGGAGAGGTACTACTAGAACATCTAAGAGCAGGGACCACACCGGTTGGACTGCAAGTCAAGAATGTGCCAGTCATATTCACAGATGATCCAGAATATCTAGAAGGATTCAGCCATATAGGGACAAAATGCTCTAGAGATTGGATGTTCCACTCAATTAAAACCGCCGAACGGCTTGGACTAAAAGAACAGCAGCTAATCAAAGAATTGGAAGAAGCCTTTTTGAATAACAGTGCAGTTGAGAATGCCCAAGCACTTCTAGCTAAACTAGAAAAGGAAAATCTAACCTTCCAAAAAACAACTGAAGATTTCAAAAGGCAGAAATTACAAAAAGACATTACTAACTATTCTGAAAAAAACGTATCCATATTTGGAAAAGGATTTCTACAAACAGCCCCAAAACACCGGTGCCTTACGAACATACGGAGGCAGAAGCAGGAGACAATACATTACATTCTCCGAAGACTCCTCGGGGTCAAACAGCTCAAGTGACGCGGACGCGACCACCAGTAATCGATCAAGCCCGCCAGTTTTACCAGCCGGCACCTTTTTCCGACAGAGGCAGAGGCAGACAACGCGGCCGCCAGAGAGGGAACAGGCGGTTCAACAATCAGTATCAAGGAGAAATCACCACGAGGAGACGAGTGTACAGATGGTGAATACGAATAACTGTGCAGTATTCAATTTATCCAACCATTCTCTATCACCCAGCGAAATGAGTGTACTACAAAAAGGCTTAACATTTATTCCAACGGTCAAACCAGATATTTGCCAAACAAAATTGGAGTTAATCCAACTTTTTAGGAAAATGAGGCTGAAGATATTCTTTCAAGACCAACAAGATATGACAGC
Source organism: Lissotriton vulgaris (assembly GCF_964263255.1). NCBI lineage: Eukaryota > Metazoa > Chordata > Amphibia > Caudata > Salamandridae > Lissotriton > Lissotriton vulgaris. The sequence continues at coordinate 146,405 of NW_028244074.1, forward strand.
ACGAAATTATTCAGGACTCAAAAATCCCTCAACCTTTTTTCCTCATTCCAACCAGATGCCTGTAGAACTACTAACATTCGAGAAAAATGTTCTACGAGATCTTGACACACTTGAGAAGAAAAAGAAAAGATACACAAAATGGAACTTAAAAAGAGAAGAAAAGACCGCCCTTTACGAACTTCAAAACAATAAAAACCTTATCATCAAGCCGGCCGACAAAGGCGGCGGAATCGTCATCCTTCCACGGGATATGTACGAAGCGGAAGTTCAAAAGCAAATTTCTGACGAGAAATATTACAAAAGAACCGACGAGAATTGGAATAAAAAATTGACACATCGATTAGAGACACTTGTTGACGCTGGTCGCAGAGAAGGCTGGCTATCTAAAAAAGAAGGAGAATACTTAATAAACACGAATCCCAGAACACCTCTCATGTATGCCCTCCCGAAAGTGCATAAGGACCCAATGAATCCTCCAGGCCAACCAATAATCTCGGGAGTTAACTCCATACTTGAGCGTCCAGCCAAATACGTGGATACCTTTCTTAAACCGCTTGTGGGTCAAACAACTAGCTATATCAAAGATACTATGGAAGCTATTAACTTCCTTGATGGACAAAGCTTTGATGAATCTATGGAAATATTGGTGACAATGGATATAGTCAGCCTTTATTCTAATATCCCACAGGAAGAAGGCTTGGAAGCCCTTGAATTCTTTTTAGATAAGAGAGAAAGACCTCACAATGTCCCCACGGAGTTCCTCTTACAATTAGCAGAAATCTGCTTGAGATTCAACTTCTTTAAATTCAACAATGTCCAATACTTACAAATCATGGGGACAGCCATGGGTTGTCCTTTTGCGCCAGAAATGGCTATTATGTACATGGCACTGTACGAAGCAATGTGGATTTACAACAATAACCCTTACGACGGCCATATCAAAATATGGCGTCGTTATATCGATGACGTCTTCATGCTTTGGAGAGGCGGAGAACATCAATTGAAAGAGTTTGTTGTATGGCTCAATAACAGAAATCCAAATATCCAATTCACAATATCATACAATAAAAAGGAAATCAATTTCCTGGACCTCTTGATAAAACATGAGGAAGGCACCATTTACACCACTCTATACACCAAAGAGACGGATCGAAATACATTTTTACATTTTTCAAGTTTCCACCAACGAAACTTACGTGAAAATTTACCTCTAGGCCAATTTATGCGATTACGCAGAAACTGCTCGAAGAAAACTGACTACTTTTCTAACGCCCAAGAACTGATGCAGAAACTACTTGAGAGGGGCTACCCAAGGAAACTACTCAAAAGAACCATGAAAAGAACTTGGTATATCCCTAGAGAGACTCTTCTGACCCCAAAAAAGAAGACCAATGTAGAAAGCCCAATAGTGTGTGTAACCACATTCTCCGGAGTCACCACCGAAATTAAGAAGATTGTTTCCAAAAATTGGAATACAGTAAAAGGCTTGAAACCTTTTGAAGCACTACCCATATTCGCACTGAAGAAAAACGAAAGTGTGAGAAACAAATTGGTCCGAGCGGATACATCCCTGCCGAGACAGGACATTTCCATCCAGTCATTTTTGAATCTACCTCCTATAAAAGGGCATAGGAAATGCGGTAACTGTGTCTCATGTGAAAGCACATTAGAAGGAACCACATTCACATATGGTCAAAAACAAATTAAACATGAGGAGTTTACGAACTGCAATACCCACAATGTCATATATTGTGTTGTATGCCCATGCGGACTTACATATGTGGGTAAAACCAGTCAACCCATAAAAACAAGAATTTCCCAACACCGCTCAAGGATCAGATGCAGAATAGAAAATGCACCAATGGTATCTCACTGCATAGCTAAAAATCATGGACCCGATGATATAAAATGGACAGTAGTCAGACACATCAAGGGTAAGAATGTGGCTAACAACCTCTCTAAGCAGGAAGCTAAAATCATCATGTATCTTGGAACAGTCGAAAATGGATTGAACGAATTTGCCGAAATTTCAAGTTTTATCTGAAGAATTCCTACACATCCAATATGAGTAGAACAAATGGACCCAACCCACTTGAGCAATATGGATCCTCCGTGATTCAAAACAGCTAAGACGATAGCTGTGCACAACACCTGCCACCATCAGATGGAACCTCCAAAGGCTTTAGCTTCACAGAGCAACAGAAGTATCCAGCCGCAAATAACACTTTGTGTTCTGAATATATCCCCTAGATGGAACGATATGTCGCTAAAGATCCGGCATATGAACAAACCACTATATGAAGATACCAGCCTGCTGAGACGTCCTGAGCGCCATCTCAAAACCAGCAGACACCGCCAGCGTCCCGTATCTTAGCAACCACCCACCAACCAACAACAGGCTCCAACATAGATCCCCGACCAACACGGACTCAGATGTGCCAATCCGGAATCACACGATCCCAGCAGTAAAGGATTCAGCGACCCCTGAACAATCCAACTAAATATGTTCAATTCATAAAATATCGTACGCATTACAGACTTCTATCAATCTGTAAATCCACAGCCGGTACGATGCCGCCATGACTTCAGATGCCGAGAGCAGCGTCATGTATCCTAGTAACGAGATAACTATCAGAAACGGGCTTTCAGCACAATGAAAGCGTCCGACCAATACGGACACAGTTGAGTTGAATAAAAGAACCAATCACAAAGGTTTCCCACCGGCACCCGGAAATAGCGAGTCCGACGGGAGGAACGCCGCACAGCGAGCAGACGCCGTCAAGCACGAAAGCCGAGTAATCAAGGAGCTGCGGGAGGACCCCCCAAAAAGAACGACAGCAGGTACGAATATGCAGCCAGGAAAAGGTTTCTTGACGCACACAGCGAGGGAAGGCTTCCCTCGTCCCCCAGTGCTAAAATCAGCCATTTGCCGAGCAACTTAGAGGCAAATTGAACTCAAATATTCACCAAAGCGACTTCTTTCTCCAAACAGGCTTCCAAACAATGTATCACAGCCTGTAACTCAATACGTCCCTTTCTTCTTTCCCGACCAGTGTATACACGACCACATGCAGTAAAGACCCTACACTGCTGGTCTACTCGAAAAAAAACGTCACGACGCTGGGCTCAGCGATCGATATCACATCTTGACGACAACAAGTGAAGAAGAATCCTCCTTCTTTACACACAGGGTACGTGACCCCTTTCATTATAAACTGCTATTATAATGAGTTTTAGTATTGTACATATACCAATGACCCTAAACAAAAAAAACCCTTCTTTTACATCCCCATAGGTGTAACTCAAAGTCCTACATCAACAAGATTGAGCCCTGATGAAGACCTTTTTCAACTTAATTCCTGTCTTTTACATATAAGGTCGAAACGCGTAGGCTTACCACCATCTAGGCCAGGAGAAACGCAAGCCTAATGACCTGATAAATTAACAGGACATCCAGTGAGAGACGCATCTCACACATAGGCCACAAAAAACTTTTCTTAAAAAGGACTCTCCGACCTAATACAGGACTATAACGATTATTTCTTTGTGGAGTAGTATTCATATCCCAAAGACAGTTTTTCTATTGATTCTAAGTAGGACCTGATAAAAGATTTTTGTAAAAAATTGCTATATATGTTTAGTATTGTTAAATGTTGTGTAGAACAATGTCTAAAATGTCTATGCTTTGAATTCACTGTTTTGATATATGTTGAATGTTTTTTGTCAAAGGAGATGACGACAAGCTAATGTGCTAACACCCTATTGTGTACTACTGAATAACTTTAAAGTAAAATACAAAAGTAAAATTGATGACAATGTCAATAAACTATGACATTGAACTAAATTAAGTATCTAATCTATGGTGTCAGAGGCATTTCTTACTTGCTATCATTTAACTCGATTCCAGCCTCTGTCTACCTTAATTGAATCAATCCCCTGTGATCGTTTGCTTAACCTTAGTGTAGACATCCGTCTACGAGGGAAACCTTGGCATTAAGTTCCAAATCTGAGCACTATTGCCCCAGCCAGCTGGAGTACCCCCCTCCACCTGGCAAAATTACCATATGACACTTGCAGGTGTGGCACAGTCATCCCTTTGTTCCATTTGGTTTATTTTAAATTCACGTACCCAGAAAGAGGAAGAAGCTAATCACACCATCTTTATTATAGGCATTTAAATGTCTGAACCAAAAACACTAAGTATTAGAGAGGAAGATATAGCAGCATTACTTAGGAGACCATCAACATTGAATCCAGGCAATACCGCAATTAATGTCAGCCAAACTACAGAACTAGAGAAAATCACTCGCCTTAAAAAGAAACAAATCAGAACATCTTTACATGGAGAGGTACTACTAGAACATCTAAGAGCAGGGACCACACCGGTTGGACTGCAAGTCAAGAATGTGCCAGTCATATTCACAGATGATCCAGAATATCTAGAAGGATTCAGCCATATAGGGACAAAATGCTCTAGAGATTGGATGTTCCACTCAATTAAAACCGCCGAACGGCTTGGACTAAAAGAACAGCAGCTAATCAAAGAATTGGAAGAAGCCTTTTTGAATAACAGTGCAGTTGAGAATGCCCAAGCACTTCTAGCTAAACTAGAAAAGGAAAATCTAACCTTCCAAAAAACAACTGAAAATTTCAAAAGGCAGAAATTACAAAAAGACATTACTAACTATTCTGAGAAAAAAACGTATCCATATTTGGAAAAGGATTTCTACAAACAGCCCCAAAACACCGGTGCCTTACGAACATACGGAGGCAGAAGCAGGAGACAATACATTACATTCTCCGAAGACTCCTCGGGGTCAAACAGCTCAAGTGACGCGGACGCGACCACCAGTAATAGAGACGATCAAGCCCGCCAGTTTTACCAGCCGGCACCTTTTTCCGACAGAGGCAGAGGCAGACAACGCGGCCGCCAGAGAGGGAACAGGCGGTTCAACAATCAGTATCAAGGAGAAATCACCACGAGGAGACGAGTGTACAGATGGTGAATACGAATAACTGTGCAGTATTCAATTTATCCAACCATTCTCTATCACCCAGCGAAATGAGTGTACTACAAAAAGGCTTAACATTTATTCCAACGGTCAAACCAGATATTTGCCAAACAAAATTGGAGTTAATCCAACTTTTTAGGAAAATGAGGCTGAAGATATTCTTTCAAGACCAACAAGATATGACAGCACGAAATTATTCAGGACTCAAAAATCCCTCAACCTTTTTTCCTCATTCCAACCAGATGCCTGTAGAACTACTAACATTCGAGAAAAATGTTCTACGAGATCTTGACACACTTGAGAAGAAAAAGAAAAGATACACAAAATGGAACTTAAAAAGAGAAGAAAAGACCGCCCTTTACGAACTTCAAAACAATAAAAACCTTATCATCAAGCCGGCCGACAAAGGCGGCGGAATCGTCATCCTCCCACGGGATATGTACGAAGCGGAAGTTCAAAAGCAAATTTCTGACGAGAAATATTACAAAAGAACCGACGAGAATTGGAATAAAAAATTGACACATCGATTAGAGACACTTGTTGACGCTGGTCGCAGAGAAGGCTGGCTATCTAAAAAAGAAGGAGAATACTTAATAAACACAAATCCCAGAACACCTCTCATGTATGCCCTCCCGAAAGTGCATAAGGACCCAATGAATCCTCCAGGCCGACCAATAATCTCGGGAGTTAACTCCATACTTGAGCGTCCAGCCAAATACGTGGATACCTTTCTTAAACCGCTTGTGGGTCAAACAACTAGCTATATCAAAGATACTATGGAAGCTATTAACTTCCTTGATGGACAAAGCTTTGATGAATCCATGGAAATATTGGTGACAATGGATATAGTCAGCCTTTATTCTAATATCCCACAGGAAGAAGGCTTGGAAGCCCTTGAATTCTTTTTAGATAAGAGAGAAAGACCTCACAATGTCCCCACGGAGTTCCTCTTACAATTAGCAGAAATCTGCTTGAGATTCAACTTCTTTAAATTCAACAATGTCCAATACTTACAAATCATGGGGACAGCCATGGGTTGTCCTTTTGCGCCAGAAATGGCTATTATGTACATGGCACTGTACGAAGCAATGTGGATTTACAACAATAACCCTTACGACGGCCATATCAAAATATGGCGTCGTTATGTCGATGACGTCTTCATGCTTTGGAGAGGCGGAGAACATCAATTGAAAGAGTTTGTTGTATGGCTCAATAACAGAAATCCAAATATCCAATTCACATTATCATACAATAAAAAGGAAATCAATTTCCTGGACCTCTTGATAAAACATGAGGAAGGCACCATTTACACCACTCTATACACCAAAGAGACGGATCGAAATACATTTTTACATTTTTCAAGTTTCCACCAACGAAACTTACGTGAAAATTTACCTCTAGGCCAATTTATGCGATTACGCAGAAACTGCTCGAAGAAAACTGACTACTTTTCTAACGCCCAAGAACTGATGCAGAAACTACTTGAGAGGGGCTACCCAAGGAAACTACTCAAAAGAACCATGAAAAGAACTTGGTATATCCCTAGAGAGACTCTTCTGACCCCAAAAAAGAAGACCAATGTAGAAAGCCCAATAGTGTGTGTAACCACATTCTCCGGAGTCACCACCGAAATTAAGAAGATTGTTTCCAAAAATTGGAATACAGTAAAAGGCTTGAAACCTTTTGAAGCACTACCCATATTCGCACTGAAGAAAAACGAAAGTGTGAGAAACAAATTGGTCCGAGCGGATACATCCCTGCCGAGACAGGACATTTCCATCCAGTCATTTTTGAATCTACCTCCTATAAAAGGGCATAGGAAATGCGGTAACTGTGTCTCATGTGAAAGCACATTAGAAGGAACCACATTCACATATGGTCAAAAACAAATTAAACATGAGGAGTTTACGAACTGCAATACCCACAATGTCATATATTGTGTTGTATGCCCATGCGGACTTACATATGTGGGTAAAACCAGTCAACCCATAAAAACAAGAATTTCCCAACACCGCTCAAGGATCAGATGCAGAATAGAAAATGCACCAATGGTATCTCACTGCATAGCTAAAAATCATGGACCCGATGATATAAAATGGACAGTAGTCAGACACATCAAGGGTAAGAATGTGGCTAACAACCTCTCTAAGCAGGAAGCTAAAATCATCATGTATCTTGGAACAGTCGAAAATGGATTGAACGAATTTGCCGAAATTTCAAGTTTTATCTGAAGAATTCCTACACATCCAATATGAGTAGAACAAATGGACCCAACCCACTTGAGCAATATGGATCCTCCGTGATTCAAAACAGCTAAGACGATAGCTGTGCACAACACCTGCCACCATCAGATGGAACCTCCAAAGGCTTTAGCTTCACAGAGCAACAGAAGTATCCAGCCGCAAATAACACTTTGTGTTCTGAATATATCCCCTAGATGGAACGATATGTCGCTAAAGATCCGGCATATGAACAAACCACTATATGAAGATACCAGCCTGCTGAGACGCCCTGAGCGCCATCTCAAAACCAGCAGACACCGCCAGCGTCCCGTATCTTAGCAACCACCCACCAACCAACAACAGGCTCCAACATAGATCCCCGACCAACACGGACTCAGATGTGCCAATCCGGAATCACACGATCCCAGCAGTAAAGGATTCAGCGACCCCTGAACAATCCAACTAAATATGTTCAATTCATAAAATATCGTACGCATTACAGACTTCTATCAATCTGTAAATCCACAGCCGGTACGATGCCGCCATGACTTCAGATGCCGAGAGCAGCGTCATGTATCCTAGTAACGAGATAACTATCAGAAACGGGCTTTCAGCACAATGAAAGCGTCCGACCAATACGGACACAGTTGAGTTGAATAAAAGAACCAATCACAAAGGTTTCCCACCGGCACCCGGAAATAGCGAGTCCGACGGGAGGAACGCCGCACAGCGAGCAGACGCCGTCAAGCACGAAAGCCGAGTAATCAAGGAGCTGCGGGAGGACCCCCCAAAAAGAACGACAGCAGGTACGAATATGCAGCCAGGAAAAGGTTTCTTGACGCACACAGCGAGGGAAGGCTTCCCTCGTCCCCCAGTGCTAAAATCAGCCATTTGCCGAGCAACTTAGAGGCAAATTGAACTCAAATATTCACCAAAGCGACTTCTTTCTCCAAACAGGCTTCCAAACAATGTATCACAGCCTGTAACTCAATACGTCCCTTTCTTCTTTCCCGACCAGTGTATACACGACCACATGCAGTAAAGACCCTACACTGCTGGTCTACTCGAAAAAAAACGTCACGACGCTGGGCTCAGCGATCGATATCACATCTTGACGACAACAAGTGAAGAAGAATCCTCCTTCTTTACACACAGGGTACGTGACCCCTTTCATTATAAACTGCTATTATAATGAGTTTTAGTATTGTACATATACCAATGACCCTAAACAAAAAAAACCTTCTTTTACATCCCCATAGGTGTAACCCAAAGTCCTACATCAACAAGATTGAGCCCTGATGAAGACCTTTTTCAACTTAATTCCTGTCTTTTACATATAAGGTCGAAACGCGTAGGCTTACCACCATCTAGGCCAGGAGAAACGCAAGCCTAATGACCTGATAAATTAACAGGACATCCAGTGAGAGACGCATCTCACACATAGGCCACAAAAAACTTTTCTTAAAAAGGACTCTCGGACCTAATACAGGACTATAACGATTATTTCTTTGTGGAGTAGTATTCATATCCCAAAGACAGTTTTTCTATTGATTCTAAGTAGGACCTGATAAAAGATTTTTGTAAAAAATTGCTATATATGTTTAGTATTGTTAAATGTTGTGTAGAACAATGTCTAAAATGTCTATGCTTTGAATTCACTGTTTTGATATATGTTGAATGTTTTTTGTCAAAGGAGATGACGACAAGCTAATGTGCTAACACCCTATTGTGTACTACTGAATAACTTTAAAGTAAAATACAAAAGTAAAATTGATGACAATGTCAATAAACTATGACATTGAACTAAATTAAGTATCTAATCTATGGTGTCAGAGGCATTTCTTACTTGCTATCATTTAACTCGATTCCAGCCTCTGTCTACCTTAATTGAATCAATCCCCTGTGATCGTTTGCTTAACCTTAGTGTAGACATCCGTCTACGAGGGAAACCTTGGCATTAAGTTCCAAATCTGAGCACTATTGCCCCAGCCAGCTGGAGTACCCCCCTCCACCTGGCAAAATTACCATATGACACTTGCAGGTGTGGCACAGTCATCCCTTTGTTCCATTTGGTTTATTTTAAATTCACGTACCCAGAAAGAGGAAGAAGCTAATCACACCATCTTTATTATAGGCATTTAAATGTCTGAACCAAAAACACTAAGTATTAGAGAGGAAGATATAGCAGCATTACTTAGGAGACCATCAACATTGAATCCAGGCAATACCGCAATTAATGTCAGCCAAACTACAGAACTAGAGAAAATCACTCACCTTAAAAAGAAACAAATCAGAACATCTTTACATGGAGAGGTACTACTAGAACATCTAAGAGCAGGGACCACACCGGTTGGACTGCAAGTCAAGAATGTGCCAGTCATATTCACAGATGATCCAGAATATCTAGAAGGATTCAGCCATATAGGGACAAAATGCTCTAGAGATTGGATGTTCCACTCAATTAAAACCGCCGAACGGCTTGGACTAAAAGAACAGCAGCTAATCAAAGAATTGGAAGAAGCCTTTTCGAATAACAGTGCAGTTGAGAATGCCCAAGCACTTCTAGCTAAACTAGAAAAGGAAAATCTAACCTTCCAAAAAACAACTGAAAATTTCAAAAGGCAGAAATTACAAAAAGACATTACTAACTATTCTGAGAAAAAAACGTATCCATATTTGGAAAAGGATTTCTACAAACAGCCCCAAAACACCGGTGCCTTACGAACATACGGAGGCAGAAGCAGGAGACAATACATTACATTCTCCGAAGACTCCTCGGGGTCAAACAGCTCAAGTGACGCGGACGCGACCACCAGTAATAGAGACGATCAAGCCCGCCAGTTTTACCAGCCGGCACCTTTTTCCGACAGAGGCAGAGGCAGACAACGCGGCCGCCAGAGAGGGAACAGGCGGTTCAACAATCAGTATCAAGGAGAAATCACCACGAGGAGACGAGTGTACAGATGGTGAATACGAATAACTGTGCAGTATTCAATTTATCCAACCATTCTCTATCACCCAGCGAAATGAGTGTACTACAAAAAGGCTTAACATTTATTCCAACGGTCAAACCAGATATTTGCCAAACAAAATTGGAGTTAATCCAACTTTTTAGGAAAATGAGGCTGAAGATATTCTTTCAAGACCAACAAGATATGACAGCACGAAATTATTCAGGACTCAAAAATCCCTCAGCCTTTTTTCCTCATTCCAACCAGATGCCTGTAGAACTACTAACATTCGAGAAAAATGTTCTACGAGATCTTGACACACTTGAGAAGAAAAAGAAAAGATACACAAAATGGAACTTAAAAAGAGAAGAAAAGACCGCCCTTTACGAACTTCAAAACAATAAAAACCTTATCATCAAGCCGGCCGACAAAGGCGGCGGAATCGTCATCCTCCCACGGGATATGTACGAAGCGGAAGTTCAAAAGCAAATTTCTGACGAGAAATATTACAAAAGAACCGACGAGAATTGGAATAAAAAATTGACACATCGATTAGAGACACTTGTTGACGCTGGTCGCAGAGAAGGCTGGCTATCTAAAAAAGAAGGAGAATACTTAATAAACACGAATCCCAGAACACCTCTCATGTATGCCCTCCCGAAAGTGCATAAGGACCCAATGAATCCTCCAGGCCGACCAATAATCTCGGGAGTTAACTCCATACTTGAGCGTCCAGCCAAATACGTGGATACCTTTCTTAAACCGCTTGTGGGTCAAACAACTAGCTATATCAAAGATACTATGGAAGCTATTAACTTCCTTGATGGACAAAGCTTTGATGAATCCATGGAAATATTGGTGACAATGGATATAGTCAGCCTTTATTCTAATATCCCACAGGAAGAAGGCTTGGAAGCCCTTGAATTCTTTTTAGATAAGAGAGAAAGACCTCACAATGTCCCCACGGAGTTCCTCTTACAATTAGCAGAAATCTGCTTGAGATTCAACTTCTTTAAATTCAACAATGTCCAATACTTACAAATCATGGGGACAGCCATGGGTTGTCCTTTTGCGCCAGAAATGGCTATTATGTACATGGCACTGTACGAAGCAATGTGGATTTACAACAATAACCCTTACGACGGCCATATCAAAATATGGCGTCGTTATGTCGATGACGTCTTCATGCTTTGGAGAGGCGGAGAACATCAATTGAAAGAGTTTGTTGTATGGCTCAATAACAGAAATCCAAATATCCAATTCACATTATCATACAATAAAAAGGAAATCAATTTCCTGGACCTCTTGATAAAACATGAGGAAGGCACCATTTACACCACTCTATACACCAAAGAGACGGATCGAAATACATTTTTACATTTTTCAAGTTTCCACCAACGAAACTTACGTGAAAATTTACCTCTAGGCCAATTTATGCGATTACGCAGAAACTGCTCGAAGAAAACTGACTACTTTTCTAACGCCCAAGAACTGATGCAGAAACTACTTGAGAGGGGCTACCCAAGGAAACTACTCAAAAGAACCATGAAAAGAACTTGGTATATCCCTAGAGAGACTCTTCTGACCCCAAAAAAGAAGACCAATGTAGAAAGCCCAATAGTGTGTGTAACCACATTCTCCGGAGTCACCACCGAAATTAAGAAGATTGTTTCCAAAAATTGGAATACAGTAAAAGGCTTGAAACCTTTTGAAGCACTACCCATATTCGCACTGAAGAAAAACGAAAGTGTGAGAAACAAATTGGTCTGAGCGGATACATCCCTGCCGAGACAGGACATTTCCATCCAGTCATTTTTGAATCTACCTCCTATAAAAGGGCATAGGAAATGCGGTAACTGTGTCTCATGTGAAAGCACATTAGAAGGAACCACATTCACATATGGTCAAAAACAAATTAAACATGAGGAGTTTACGAACTGCAATACCCACAATGTCATATATTGTGTTGTATGCCCATGCGGACTTACATATGTGGGTAAAACCAGTCAACCCATAAAAACAAGAATTTCCCAACACCGCTCAAGGATCAGATGCAGAATAGAAAATGCACCAATGGTATCTCACTGCATAGCTAAAAATCATGGACCCGATGATATAAAATGGACAGTAGTCAGACACATCAAGGGTAAGAATGTGGCTAACAACCTCTCTAAGCAGGAAGCTAAAATCATCATGTATCTTGGAACAGTCGAAAATGGATTGAACGAATTTGCCGAAATTTCAAGTTTTATCTGAAGAATTCCTACACATCCAATATGAGTAGAACAAATGGACCCAACCCACTTGAGCAATATGGATCCTCCGTGATTCAAAACAGATAAGACGATAGCTGTGCACAACACCTGCCACCATCAGATGGAACCTCCAAAGGCTTTAGCTTCACAGAGCAACAGAAGTATCCAGCCGCAAATAACACTTTGTGTTCTGAATATATCCCCTAGATGGAACGATATGTCGCTAAAGATCCGGCATATGAACAAACCACTATATGAAGATACCAGCCTGCTGGGACGCCCTGAGCGCCATCTCAAAACCAGCAGACACCGCCAGCGTCCCGTATCTTAGCAACCACCCACCAACCAACAACAGGCTCCAACATAGATCCCCGACCAACACGGACTCAGATGTGCCAATCCGGAATCACACGATCCCAGCAGTAAAGGATTCAGCGACCCCTGAACAATCCAACTAAATATGTTCAATTCATAAAATATCGTACGCATTACAGACTTCTATCAATCTGTAAATCCACAGCCGGTACGATGCCGCCATGACTTCAGATGCTGAGAGCAGCGTCATGTATCCTAGTAACGAGATACCTATCAGAAACGGGCTTTCAGCACAATGAAAGCGTCCGACCAATACGGACACAGTTGAGTTGAATAAAAGAACCAATCACAAAGGTTTCCCACCGGCACCCGGAAATAGCGAGTCCGACGGGAGGAACGCCGCACAGCGAGCAGACGCCGTCAAGCACGAAAGCCGAGTAATCAAGGAGCTGCGGGAGGACCCCCCAAAAAGAACGACAGCAGGTACGAATATGCAGCCAGGAAAAGGTTTCTTGACGCACACAGCGAGGGAAGGCTTCCCTCGTCCCCCAGTGCTAAAATCAGCCATTTGCCGAGCAACTTAGAGGCAAATTGAACTCAAATATTCACCAAAGCGACTTCTTTCTCCAAACAGGCTTCCAAACAATGTATCACAGCCTGTAACTCAATACTTCCCTTTCTTCTTTCCCGACCAGTGTATACTCGACCACATGCAGTAAAGACCCTACACTGCTGGTCTACTCGAAAAAAAACGTCACGACGCTGGGCTCAGCGATCGATATCACATCTTGACGACAACAAGTGAAGAAGAATCCTCCTTCTTTACACACAGGGTACGTGACCCCTTTCATTATAAACTGCTATTATAATGAGTTTTAGTATTGTACATATACCAACGACCCTAAACAAAAAAAACCCTTCTTTTACATCCCCATAGGTGTAACCCAAAGTCCTACATCAACAAGATTGAGCCCTGATGAAGACCTTTTTCAACTTAATTCCTGTCTTTTACATATAAGGTCGAAACGCGTAGGCTTACCACCATCTAGGCCAGGAGAAACGCAAGCCTAATGACCTGATAAATTAACAGGACATCCAGTGAGAGACGCATCTCACACATAGGCCACAAAAAACTTTTCTTAAAAAGGACTCTCCGACCTAATACAGGACTATAACGATTATTTCTTTGTGGAGTAGTATTCATATCCCAAAGACAGTTTTTCTATTGATTCTAAGTAGGACCTGATAAAAGATTTTTGTTAAAAATTGCTATATATGTTTAGTATTGTTAAATGTTGTGTAGAACAATGTCTAAAATGTCTATGCTTTGAATTCACTGTTTTGATATATGTTGAATGTTTTTTGTCAAAGGAGATGACGACAAGCTAATGTGCTAACACCCTATTGTGTACTACTGAATAACTTTAAAGTAAAATACAAAAGTAAAATTGATGACAATGTCAATAAACTATGACATTGAACTAAATTAAGTATCTAATCTATGGTGTCAGAGGCATTTCTTACTTGCTATCATTTAACTCGATTCCAGCCTCTGTCTACCTTAATTGAATCAATCCCCTGTGATCGTTTGCTTAACCTTAGTGTAGACATCCGTCTACGAGGGAAACCTTGGCATTAAGTTCCAAATCTGAGCACTATTGCCCCAGCCAGCTGGAGTACCCCCCTCCACCTGGCAAAATTACCATATGACACTTGCAGGTGTGGCACAGTCATCCCTTTGTTCCATTTGGTTTATTTTAAATTCACGTACCCAGAAAGAGGAAGAAGCTAATCACACCATCTTTATTATAGGCATTTAAATGTCTGAACCAAAAACACTAAGTATTAGAGAGGAAGATATAGCAGCATTACTTAGGAGGCCATCAACATCGAATCCAGGCAATACCGCAATTAATGTCAGCCAAACTACAGAACTAGAGAAAATCACTCGCCTTAAAAAGAAACAAATCAGAACATCTTTACATGGAGAGGTACTACTAGAACATCTAAGAGCAGGGACCACACCGGTTGGACTGCAAGTCAAGAATGTGCCAGTCATATTCACAGATGATCCAGAATATCTAGAAGGATTCAGCCATATAGGGACAAAATGCTCTAGAGATTGGATGTTCCACTCAATTAAAACCGCCGAACGGCTTGGACTAAAAGAACAGCAGCTAATCAAAGAATTGGAAGAAGCCTTTTTGAATAACAGTGCAGTTGAGAATGCCCAAGCACTTCTAGCTAAACTAGAAAAGGAAAATCTAACCTTCAAAAAAACAACTGAAGATTTCAAAAGGCAGAAATTACAAAAAGACATTACTAACTATTCTGAAAAAAACGTATCCATATTTGGAAAAGGATTTCTACAAACAGCCCCAAAACACCGGTGCCTTACGAACATACGGAGGCAGAAGCAGGAGACAATACATTACATTCTCCGAAGACTCCTCGGGGTCAAACAGCTCAAGTGACGCGGACGCGACCACCAGTAATAGAGACGATCAAGCCTGCCAGTTTTACCAGCCGGCACCTTTTTCCGACAGAGGCAGAGGCAGACAACGCGGCCGCCAGAGAGGGAACAGGCGGTTCAACAATCAGTATCAAGGAGAAATCACCACGAGGAGACGAGTGTACAGATGGTGAATACGAATAACTGTGCAGTATTCAATTTATCCAACCATTCTCTATCACCCAGCGAAATGAGTGTACTACAAAAAGGCTTAACATTTATTCCAACGGTCAAACCAGATATTTGCCAAACAAAATTGGAGTTAATCCAACTTTTTAGGAAAATGAGGCTGAAGATATTCTTTCAAGACCAACAAGATATGACAGCACGAAATTATTCAGGACTCAAAAATCCCTCAACCTTTTTTCCTCATTCCAACCAGATGCCTGTAGAACTACTACATTCGAGAAAAATGTTCTACGAGATCTTGACACACTTGAGAAGAAAAAGAAAAGATACACAAAATGGAACTTAAAAAGAGAAGAAAAGACCGCCCTTTACGAACTTCAAAACAATAAAAACCTTATCATCAAGCCGGCCGACAAAGGCGGCGGAATCGTCATCCTTCCACGGGATATGTACGAAGCGGAAGTTCAAAAGCAAATTTCTGACGAGAAATATTACAAAAGAACCGACGAGAATTGGAATAAAAAATTGACACATCGATTAGAGACACTTGTTGACGCTGGTCGCAGAGAAGGCTGGCTATCTAAAAAAGAAGGAGAATACTTAATAAACACGAATCCCAGAACACCTCTCATGTATGCCCTCCCGAAAGTGCATAAGGACCCAATGAATCCTCCAGGCCAACCAATAATCTCGGGAGTTAACTCCATACTTGAGCGTCCAGCCAAATACGTGGATACCTTTCTTAAACCGCATGTGGGTCAAACAACTAGCTATATCAAAGATACTATGGAAGCTATTAACTTCCTTGATGGACAAAGCTTTGATGAATCTATGGAAATATTGGTGACAATGGATATAGTCAGCCTTTATTCTAATATCCCACAGGAAAAAGGCTTGGAAGCCCTTGAATTCTTTTTAGATAAGAGAGAAAGACCTCACAATGTCCCCACAGAGTTCCTCTTACAATTAGCAGAAATCTGCTTGAGATTCAACTTCTTTAAATTCAACAATGTCCAATACTTACAAATCATGGGGACAGCCATGGGTTGTCCTTTTGCGCCAGAAATGGCTATTATGTACATGGCACTGTACGAAGCAATGTGGATTTACAACAATAACCCTTACGACGGCCATATCAAAATATGGCGTCGTTATATCGATGACGTCTTCATGCTTTGGAGAGGCGGAGAACATCAATTGAAAGAGTTTGTTGTATGGCTCAATAACAGAAATCCAAATATCCAATTCACATTATCATACAATAAAAAGGAAATCAATTTCCTGGACCTCTTGATAAAACATGAGGAAGGCACCATTTACACCACTCTATACACCAAAGAGACGGATCGAAATACATTTTTACATTTTTCAAGTTTCCACCAACGAAACTTACGTGAAAATTTACCTCTAGGCCAATTTATGCGATTACGCAGAAACTGCTCGAAGAAAACTGACTACTTTTCTAACGCCCAAGAACTGATGCAGAAACTACTTGAGAGGGGCTACCCAAGGAAACTACTCAAAAGAACCATGAAAAGAACTTGGTATATCCCTAGAGAGACTCTTCTGACCCCAAAAAAGAAGACCAATGTAGAAAGCCCAATAGTGTGTGTAACCACATTCTCCGGAGTCACCACCGAAATTAAGAAGATTGTTTCCAAAAATTGGAATACAGTAAAAGGCTTGAAACCTTTTGAAGCACTACCCATATTCGCACTGAAGAAAAACGAAAGTGTGAGAAACAAATTGGTCCGAGCGGATACATCCCTGCCGAGACAGGACATTTCCATCCAGTCATTTTTGAATCTACCTCCTATAAAAGGGCATAGGAAATGCGGTAACTGTGTCTCATGTGAAAGCACATTAGAAGGAACCACATTCACATATGGTCAAAAACAAATTAAACATGAGGAGTTTACGAACTGCAATACCCACAATGTCATATATTGTGTTGTATGCCCATGCGGACTTACATATGTGGGTAAAACCAGTCAACCCATAAAAACAAGAATTTCCCAACACCGCTCAAGGATCAGATGCAGAATAGAAAATGCACCAATGGTATCTCACTGCATAGCTAAAAATCATGGACCCGATGATATAAAATGGACAGTAGTCAGACACATCAAGGGTAAGAATGTGGCTAACAACCTCTCTAAGCAGGAAGCTAAAATCATCATGTATCTTGGAACAGTCGAAAATGGATTGAACGAATTTGCCGAAATTTCAAGTTTTATCTGAAGAATTCCTACACATCGAATATGAGTAGAACAAATGGACCCAACCCACTTGAGCAATATGGATCCTCCGTGATTCAAAACAGCTAAGACGATAGCTGTGCACAACACCTGCCACCATCAGATGGAACCTCCAAAGGCTTTAGCTTCACAGAGCAACAGAAGTATCCAGCCGCAAATAACACTTTGTGTTCTGAATATATCCCCTAGATGGAACGATATGTCGCTAAAGATCCGGCATATGAACAAACCACTATATGAAGATACCAGCCTGCTGGGACGCCCTGAGCGCCATCTCAAAACCAGCAGACACCGCCAGCGTCCCGTATCTTAGCAACCACCCACCAACCAACAACAGGCTCCAACATAGATCCCCGACCAACACGGACTCAGATGTGCCAATCCGGAATCACACGATCCCAGCAGTAAAGGATTCAGCGACCCCTGAACAATCCAACTAAATATGTTCAATTCATAAAATATCGTACGCATTACAGACTTCTATCAATCTGTAAATCCACAGCCGGTACGATGCCGCCATGACTTCAGATGCCGAGAGCAGCGTCATGTATCCTAGTAACGAGATACCTATCAGATACCTATCAGAAACGGGCTTTCAGCACAATGAAAGCGTCCGACCAATACGGACACAGTTGGGTTGAATAAAAGAACCAATCACAAAGGTTTCCCACCGGCACCCGGAAATAGCGAGTCCGACGGGAGGAACGCCGCACAGCGAGCAGACGCCGTCAAGCACGAAAGCCGTGTAATCAAGGAGCTGCGGGAGGACCCCCCAAAAAGAACGACAGCAGGTACGAATATGCAGCCAGGAAAAGGTTTCTTGACGCACACAGCGAGGGAAGGCTTCCCTCGTCCCCCAGTGCTAAAATCAGCCATTTGCCGAGCAACTTAGAGGCAAATTGAACTCAAATATTCACCAAAGCGACTTCTTTCTCCAAACAGGCTTCCAAACAATGTATCACAGCCTGTAACTCAATACTTCCCTTTCTTCTTTCCCGACCAGTGTATACACGACCACATGCAGTAAAGACCCTACACTGCTGGTCTACTCGAAAAAAAACGTCACGACGCTGGGCTCAGCGATCGATATCACATCTTGACGACAACAAGTGAAGAAGAATCCTCCTTCTTTACACACAGGGTACGTGACCCCTTTCATTATAAACTGCTATTATAATGAGTTTTAGTATTGTACATATACCAACGACCCTAAACAAAAAAAAACCTTCTTTTACATCCCCATAGGTGTAACCCGAAGTCCTACATCAACAAGATTGAGCCCTGATGAAGACCTTTTTCAACTTAATTCCTGTCTTTTACATATAAGGTCGAAACGCGTAGGCTTACCACCATCTAGGCCAGGAGAAACGCAAGCCTAATGACCTGATAAATTAACAGGACATCCAGTGAGAGACGCATCTCACACATAGGCCACAAAAAACTTTCCTTAAAAAGGACTCTCCGACCTAATACAGGACTATAACGATTATTTCTTTGTGGAGTAGTATTCATATCCCAAAGACAGTTTTTCTATTGATTCTAAGTAGGACCTGATAAAAGATTTTTGTAAAAAATTGCTATATATGTTTAGTATTGTTAAATGTTGTGTAGAACAATGTCTAAAATGTCTATGCTTTGAATTCACTGTTTTGATATATGTTGAATGTTTTTTGTCAAAGGAGATGACGACAAGCTAATGTGCTAACACCCTATTGTGTACTACTGAATAACTTTAAAGTAAAATACAAAAGTAAAATTGATGACAATGTCAATAAACTATGACATTGAACTAAATTAAGTATCTAATCTATGGTGTCAGAGGCATTTCTTACTTGCTATCAAACAGCTTAAGTCCAGTGGCATGGAGAGCACGGGACACACGTCAGGGCATACACGTCCCACTCGGGGTGACAAATGCAAAAAGAACAATTGGTGGACAGAATGCTGAACAATGTCAATAATTCACCACAGCACAGTGATCTGGGCCTAAATCCATTGTTTTTGTGCTCCACATACCATTCCAGTTTAAACCCAGCCGTAAGCAAATCAGTCTTGGCCTTGCTTCCCATGGGAACAATCCAGCCCAAACTGCCAGTCCTCAGAAGCTTGCTTCCGGTCCAGGGAAGACATGGCTTGGCAGTTCGGGCTGGACTGTTCCCATGAGGCGCAGGGTCAGACTGATTTGCATATAGCCATGTCTGAACTGGGGTGGCAGAGTGGGCTAAAGAACGGTGATGGATTAAACCCAGATCTTTTGACTGGGTGTGAGTGTTTGATTGATTCAGATGCTCCGTCCATCACCACCCCCTTTTGTACAGCCCAAACTGCCAGGCAAGGTCCTCCCTGGACAAAAAACAAACATCCTGGGACTGGTTTGGTGTTTCAACCCTCATCAGCCAGGCTAGCTTGACTCTTGTGGCGTGGAGAGCACCAGACTCCCGTCTGGGAATAACTGCCCCACTCGGGCTGACAATTGAAAAAAGAACAATTGATGGACAGAATGTTGAACAATGGCAAACATTCACCCCGGTACAGAGATCTGAGCCTAAATCCTTTGTTTTTTGCTCACCATGCCACTCCAGTTTAAACCCAGCCACATGCAAATCAGTCTTGACCCTGCTGCCCATGGGAACAGTCCAGACTGAACTGCCAAGTCAGGTCCTCCCTGGACCAAAACAAGCATCCTCAGAACAGTTTCTGGGTTTCACCCCTCATCAGCTAGGCTCAGCAGTTCGGGCTGGACTGTTCCCATTGGGAGCAGGTTCAAGATTGACTAGCTGGCTGGCCTCCTATTCTGAAGTCTCAGGGAGTTATAAAAATGTTGACCAACCTGCTTCTGTACATAGACTCAGCCATCTGTGCGTCTGCCCAGCCAAGTGGTGCCACCCCAGTCCTGGACCCTTGAAAGTGGGCCTATACTGTTTCTCCAGAAGAACCTGTGCATTTTCTGATCAGTGATGCATCCTTGAGCAGAAACAAAGAAACTCTGGGGCCGAGCGGTGCATCATGAACAGAACTGATGCACCGCCAATGTTGCGTGGATTGCACCGACTGCAAAAGACTCACATTGCTGCAGCCTACCACATCTAGGACTGAAGCATCGCCTTCGGAACCTCCACTGCATGACTGTTTACCTGGTGCAAGCTCCACACATCCCTCATTGATGGCAGACTTAACAAGACACCAATCTCCACAATGCAGCTTTTCCACTCATCGGAACAAACTCATCTCCTCCGTTGCACCTACAATCCTCAACGCAGGACTTGGCATCACAAGCCCTGTTGACAGGATCCTTAACCCCTTCGATGCTGATGACGAGCTCAGCTCGTCATCACCCACGGGTGTTGTGTGCTGATGACGAGCTGAGCTCGTCATGGTGCCACTAAAATGGCAATTTCCAGCACAGGGGGGGGGGGGAAACGCCTAGCAGCCAAGGTGTTAATGTCGATGCAACAGGAACTCGTACCGGAGCCTTGTTGCATCTCAGAACCGAAGCATTGCCTCAGCTGCATGATGCACCTTCAATGAGGATCCACCAAGAGCTCAGCAACCAGGATTAAGGTACTTTGGTTGTGCAGGCCTAACTTGACTTCTGTACTTTGAGACAGTCAGGCCGAACTTCTGAGTTTGACCAGTTCTGGTGTGGCCAGATATCCCAAATAGCGTTTGTTGCTTCTTTACGCTATTTTACTTACAAATGTTGAAATTCATTATCTCAAGTTCTACTTATTAGATGTTTGTCATTTTGGTCTTCTGTTATTTATTAAATTAAGCTCTAACCTGATGTGGAATGTGTTTGTGTGGTATTTGCACTGTTTTGTTGTTTGAAGTGTTGCACAAATACTTTACACATTGTCATTAAAAATAAGCCTGTCTGCTCTGTGTCTAGCAACCACGAGGGTGAGCACAGGTTCATATAGGGTTTGCCTCCTTCTTACCCTGACTAGGAATATGGTTGCTGCTTGACTAGGGCGCATACCCCAGTCAACCACCCACTTAATTTTTAACAGGATTCATTCATTCATCTCTACATAAAGTTGCCTCCGTTGTTCTGTGTACAAAATCCTATATAAACATTGGCACTTACTGAAACTAGATACCACCATCCCAATTGTTTTCATCTGAAAAGCATCAGATGACACACAGTATGGGTCAAACATTATGTAACATACCATGTCACAGCTTTATGAACCCACAATCGGATGTTAACAGTCAGACATGGTTACCTGATCTTCTTAAGAGTTTTCAGAAATGTCGAAATTGTAAGAGAGTAGGATCTGCTTCTTATAGTTACCCCCACGTTTTGCTGATGTTTCACTGTTTTTCAACTTTAGTCTGGCTGGGGCCCTGCTATCCAGGACCCCAACCTAGCTGGTTCCTCTCTAAAATGATTGTATATACTTTAAGTACACCACTGATTGGATTCTGGGGTACCCTTATAATTATTGCCCTACAAAATGTTTCCCCCAGGTTGGACAATCTCAACACTTCCTGCAAATAAATCAAGGGTACGCGATCAAACGCCTTGGTCGCATCCACTGTAATGACAGCTAATGGCTGTTTATCTGTGGAAGCTAAATCTATGGCATCAATAAGACTATAGGTTAGATCTTTGATACTTCTACCTCACACAATACCTTTCTGATCTTCGTGAAGGAGTACCCCCACTACCCCATTCCATCTATCTGCTACAATTTTTGAATAGATCTTGTAATCCGAGTTTAACAGCGAGATAGGCCTGTAAGAGTCACTGCAGTCTGGTGGTTTATCCGGTTTAAGTATCAAAGTAACAGTGGCTTCATTCCATGGGGGGGGGAATCTCTTCATCATTTTCAAACACTGCTGAAAGCAGCCTACCAAAAACCGGTATTTGATATTTTCCTAACTTTTTATATACCTCCATTGGAAGACAATCAGGGCCTGCTGCCCTACTCGTTTTCCCTACTTTAATGGCATTTCTTATTTCCACCTCAGCAGCCGCGGCCCGTAGAGGAAGTTCGGTGGGGCAGGGAGGCGGTGCAGGGGAGGGGCAGGGTGGGGGGTGATAAACAACGGAATATGGATAATTGCAGGTAAGTAAACAATTTAATAAATAAAACGAATTTCGTAGCACGCGCTGTATCGCATTTTGCTAACAGTTGGTCTGATTACCCCAATCAGACTCTCCCATCTCGACGTTCTTGAGGAATTTTATGAAGGAAGAAGTTCATATCAACGTGCTGGCTTAGACCACTTACAGCTTATACTACGCTCCACATTTTACAGTATAATGCATTTCCCTACACGGAATTACTGCATCGCCTTTAGAGTCCTGGGCCCTGCTGCTTCGGAAGTATCACCGGCGGAGCGACCTCCCCAGAGACATCTTTATCCATTATAGCACTGAGGAGTCGCTGGAGGATGATTCCACATGCGACGAAACACGTGTCGGCTGGATTTCTCTCAAGAATATTAAAACACTCTATTTCTCATGAACCACTTATTGAATTGTTGTCCATTCACATGCTTTGTTTCTAATGTATTAGTGTCCATACTGACACATTTTACTATATCATTTTGTTGTGTGCAAGGGTATCTTGTTGCACTCGCAATGAGAAACCTGACCTACCCGCGTTGAGAATCTCGCCGGGATGTTTATTTTCCACGCTCGCGATCGACAACTTGATATTCCTGATCGTGAACGAGGAAAAAGTCTCGCCGGGATGTCATTTTGCTTGCTCGCGGTCGCCAACTTGTTGTTGAGGACCGCAAGCAAGCAAAAAATTACAGCTGCACTACACTACGCTAAGCTACGCATGTTTGCACCGTGCTACGTGCAATTCGTGTAGTGCGAAAACTTCGCAAACAATGCGAGCGTAGCATAGTGCTTTGCCCAAGGTTAAATGTAATAAGCTGATCCCAATCTTATCATATGGGAGAGATAGGACTTGCAATAGGGAAACACTAATTTGAGAGTTTTTTCACTACCTGAACATGTAAAACTTAAAAGTACATGTCCTGTCTTTTAAATGTATTCCACCCTGCTCTCTGGGTTGTCCAGGGTCTACCTTTGGAGTGAGTTATATAAATACAAAAGGGAAGGTTTTGGCCTGGCAAAAAGGGTTTATCTTGGCAGGTTACAATGGCAATGTAAACTGGAGACACAGTGTCAGGACTCCTGCCACAGCTCACCTCTCTTGACTATCACAATATACCAGCATGACTCATATAATTCCTCCCAAAACTTATGAATGAACAATGTCTTGTACCCTGACAAATGAACCATATTACATGCTGTTGGTAATAGCTAGTTGCAGCTGGTGTTCCCCAGTTTGGTTTGAAAAGGCTCAATAGCTTTTACAAATGTTTTACCATGCATATGCAAGATCAGGTTTCAGGCGCCATAGAAACATCCAGAAAATCCACCAGAATAAGCATCAAGCAACCTGTATAGATGACTTCAACATGAAACCTCTGGAAGACAGCCCTCATCAAATGAATCCCCTACACCTGTTCCTTGCTATAAAGAATTAGAATGCAACCTTTGTTAGAATTCTAAAACACTTTCTAGAAGACAGCCTCAACAAATTCATCATATAAACCTGTTCCTTGCTAAGAGCAATTAAAACACAACCTTTGTGATCATTCAAAAGCACCTTCTAGAAAATAACCTAGTCAAGTTAATTATAAGCACCTGTTCTTTGTTACAACTAATTCGAATGCGACCTTTAGGAACATTCCAAAGCAGTCTTATTTAAAGACCGTCTACACTCCTCCCATTAACTTAGCCTCTTTGCCTGAGACTTACCTGTTTCCCGGCTTTCAGCACATTGTCTTGTCAGCTCCCTTGATCCTTCCGCCTTGAGCTCAAAGCAAAGAACATCCCGCATTAGTCTCACATCTGTATGGAAAAAGAACAAGAAGAAAAGGAGAGACGCATTAACAGACTTGATTTTACTATGCACTGAGTTCTGCCGCAGCATCGTGCTGCAAAGAAAGGTAACCAGTGTTTTTGTTCAACTTGTATATACTGTTGGCAGGGCTCTGCCAGAGAGGACTTGGGTGAAGCTAAACCCTTCCACATTTGCTTGTGGGTTTGATGCTGAAATCATACTCACTACAGTGTCCAAAATGTTGATAAAGGAGCTTCTATGGACAATCTAAATGAAAACAAAGTAACAACAAAGTTAAACTTTGTTTGAGATTTGAAAAGCTTTCGTGAGGTGATACCTCAAGAGAAAGAGTCAATACTAGACTAAAGCCTGATTATTTGTTTGTTTTTAGGTACTATATCTGCTGGTACCATTCATCAGACTGGTGTAAATGCCTGATGCTGTGGTGTTGTTGAGTAGACAAGACACAGCATCTTTTAATCAACATGCTCGCTCTATCCCAACCCCTTCCCCCTGGGAATTGCCAACAGAGCAATATCTCCCCTGTAAGCCAAGGGAAAGTCTTGGATTCGGTAACTAGCGGCACCACCTCTTTGGAATCATCAGGGATCCAGATAGATGGCTTATGACTCACAGGCTCTTCAATGGCAGGCCGGAGTTATGGTTAGAGAGCTACTTATGTTGGTGGCACAATAAGTGCTGCAGGCCCACTGGTAGCATTTAATTTACAGGCCCTGAGCATGTGTAGTGCTAAAGTGCTCAGAGTGCTAAGGCCAGCAAAAACTAGACAAGAAAAAGTAGAGGAGGGAGGCAAAAAGTTGTGGGGAAGACCACCCCAAGGCTGTCGGGTCTAACAAATCTTTTTATAGTTGCTGTGTTTATGTTTTTTATTTGATAGGAGGCTATCTCGTTTTACATTGATTATTTTCTGTTGGCATTGGTCAATACCTCCTTTGAGGAGCACCTTTTTGAAACAGTTGATCATGACTACTGTTTTAACTAAGACTTGTCTTTTCACCAAAACGTACAGTTTTGATCTGTGAGATAGAGTGTGCACTTGTGGCATGAATAATCAAATTGCATGCTGTAGTTTTCCTGTATATTCTTGATGCAATTGTTTCCCTATCCACATCTAAAACCACATCCAAGATATTCAATTCGTGATTTGCTATAGTGGTGTGTGAAATAAATGTTATACGAGTTCCTATTGCGGTGCTGTAAAAATATCAATAGTTTATCCATGTTACCAGTCCATATCATAAATGCATCATCGATGTATTTGTCCCAATATAGTATATGTTCTGATAGTTCTGATGGACAGAGAGTAAATATGTGAAATGTTAATCTTGAGACTTAATTTTTAGGTTGTATTTTTTACTTATAATTTATAACTATATCAGTATTAGCATATTAGGTGATTTCTCCTATTCTATCTGGTCACATCTGGGACTGAGATACTACCTGGTTCATGATAAAATATTCTTATGATATTGGACCACGTGGTACTACACATTTTTTTCACTCGGTCATATATTAGTGAAAAAATGCAGATGTGCTTTCATACCATACTTTGGTTGATAATGCATGTGCTCTGATCGTCTTTTATGACATGATTCTCACAGGTAGTTCTGCGTGAGGGTATTAAGTATTCAGAAAAATTGGTGCACAAGTCATCGCCAAGCTGCAGGGGGTACAAAACTCTGCAACTAGGCTCTTAACAGGCACCAACCGTAGGAGCTCCGTAAAACCCTCCATGAAACTACTCCATTGGCTCCCTGTGCAGAGCGGGTCCATTTTAAAACGCTCTGTACGACCCATAAAATTTTCCACGACAAAGGCCCCCTATCCTAAAACATCTGATTAGACATCACGAAATCCCAAGAAACTTGCATTCCTCTCACCTTCACCTGGCACATGTTCCTAAGATTAAAAGGGCCCAATCAGGGGGTCGCCTCTTTTCCTATATAGCACCCAAGCTGTTGAACTCCCTCCCCCTCACTTTGCGCGCAGAACTCAACCTTCTTACGTTTCGCAAGCTCCGGAAAACCTGGCTCTTCCCCTAGATTTTCCCCTCTGCTTCTACCCTATCACTAGTGCTGGGTCGCTCAAGGCAGCCATGCGCTTTATAAATCTTGCTTTCATTTAATTTCATTTCATTTCACAACAAGTAGCGGTGTGAGTGAAGAAGGGTACAGAAATGAGGACGGTGCTACTAGGTCATGGGGAACTCAAAAAAACCCATGTCAAAGAGTAGGCAAAGCCAACTCTATAAAATGTACACTCAATGTCCTGGGCACAAGACAAGTTAGTCTTATCAAAGCACATCTACAGTGCGATATTCAAGTCTCAGCACAAACAACAGAAATAGGAAAACAAGATTGACACAATAGCATTTGATTATTTTCTTTCTTTTATGTGATTGCAGTCCTCCTTGAAAAGAGATCCACAAAAGAAACCAGCCATCACGTGTTTCATCAACGGGTAGTAACCCATGACTCTTCAGAGCTGAATAAAAGGTAAACTGCACGGGATCGGTGAACCGGTGATACTTCCAACCCAGTCCTGAACGGGTTTAAATCGTGAAGAAAGACCACCTTAGGCCAGGAAAATAAAGTGATAACAGGTCCCACGGTGTAAGGAGCCTAATGGATGACAGGCGGGTAAGCCGTCAATATCAGAGTCCCATATGGCGCTGTAGGTGTTGCTTGTGCTTCTGTAAGGAAAAAACTCCAACCAGACCGCTATCCGGTTGGCACCGCCCGCCACAATGCTAAAAATGCATTAATGCATTTGCATAGAGAAAGCGGCAGGCACCGCACGGTGCCTGCTGTTTTGTTTCTGAAAATGCAGGGGGGTACCATAGGTACCCCCGTGTGCACCCCCCACCTCTCCTTCACTCTGGGGGCCCACAGGGGGCCCCCAGAGTGAAGACCGCATGCCTTTCCGTGGTAGCAACGCCGCCGCGGAAAGGCATCTTAACAAGCCCATCATAATATGGCTGGCGGTGTCTATTAGACACCGCCACCATATTGAACCTTTTCCACCCAGTCGCAAGGCGACCGGTGCGGAAAAGCGGCGGACGGTCTTTCCGTCCACCGTGGTCCCCCCGCCATCCTAACATGGCGGGGGGAATTTAGGTGCGGATGGCAGGCGGATTGCCATCCTGGCAATCCGCCAACCATCCTAATGGGCCCCTTAGTTTTTTTGAAAATATATACAGTATATTTTGCATTTGAGAGATTTTTTGACATTTTTGATATCTATGAGCAATTATTAACAGTTTTAGAAATATTTGTGTATTGTTTTTTAGTAAATATTTAATTAATAATATTAATATATATATATATATATATATATATATATATATATATATATATATATATATATATATATATATATATATATATATATATATTAATTTTAATAATTATATATTTTTTGTATTGTATTAACGGAAAATAGAAGACCGGGAAGTATATTTTTCTTATTTTTCATTCTTCATATATATTATAAACATTTATTTACATAAAACATATTATTAATATTAATAATTAATATGTGTTTTTATTACTATTATTAATTTACAAAGGTTAGGTAATTTTAAAGTAATGTTTACAGTAACAGAAAAATTCAAAATTACACATACAGTCAGATATAATGCTTGATATGTATTTGTATAACATTTATATACTTAAAAAAGATTATTAATATTAACAATTAATATTTGTTATTAATTAATATTATTAATTTACAAAGGTAGATTAACTATAAAGTAATTTTTTAAATTAACAGAAATGGTATCATAATATATACATTGAGGTATAATTTGTATATGTATTTTTTTCAAAATTATACATATACAAATGATTAATAATAATTATTAATATTTGATATTAATTATTATTAATTTACAAATGTTAAATAATTATATCATAATTTCTAATGTAACATAAAAATATAATTTATAAACGCACTGAAGTATAATTTTTTGTATGTATTTTTTAGGCATTTTTATACTTTAAAGCAAGTATTAATAATAATTAGTATTATGTTAATATTATTTATTATTCATTTACAAAGGGTCATTAATTATATAGTAGTTTTTAAATTCACAGAAAATTATTTATGATATTTAGAGTACAGTATTATGTTTTATTTTCATTTATATCCTTGTATTTAATATGTTTAAGTTAATATTTTGATTTTACAGGAAATATTTTTTAACCGCATAATGTTATTTTGCTTTATATAGGACTGGAGAAGCTCGCGGTTGGATGCTGCGTCGCGTTGGGAAAGGAAAGATGAATTTTAAGTATTATATGTTAGAGAGTAGTAATGTTTGAGTGTAGAAGGCAGGTGTGTAGTGTTAGTTTAGTTATTTGGTCCTGGTTTTGTATGATTTAGGTGTTCGTTGTTTTTTACGAAGGTGTCGTGACTGAGTTTTTTTAGGCCTAGTGTATTTACTATGTTTTATTAAATGTATGTTTATTTTTATATTGTTAATTCATGTTAATCTATTTTTAAACATTTTTGGGGGGTTTTGTGTGGGTGGGTTTGTTTTCCATATTTTTTACAGGTTTCTGTTTTTTGCGGTACTGTTCCGGAGAAGCATTCGTTTTTTTTGGGAGAGAAGAGTGTAGTAGTTTATTAAACTAATCTTTTTACACTCTATTTCTTTTTTTCGTGGTTTCCTGGAGCGTTTTTTAAACATTTTTAACCATTTTTCTGGTTTTTAAGGGTTTGATATTCATGTTGGAGAAGAAAGTGAGTTTTTAAAAAAAATAAAAGTGTGTGTTTGTTACTTTAATTTATAAAGTTAACACACTTTTTTTTCTCGGGGTTTCCTGGAGCGGTGCTTAACATTTTAAACTATTTATCCGGTTTTTAAGGGTTTCCGATTTATGCTGGAGAAGAAGAGGCCTTTTTTTATTAATTAAAAGTGTGTGTTTGTTACTTTAATGAATAACGTTACCACACTTTTTTCCTCAGGATTTCCTGGAGCGTTTTTTCCTGTTTTGGTATTTTTTAGGGTTTTTGAGGGTTTCAATATATTGGATTTGCATTGGATTACTACTGGAGTAAATGGATTACAAATTCTTGGATTACATCTTGGATTGCT
The DNA here is from genome assembly GCF_964263255.1 of Lissotriton vulgaris. Classification (NCBI taxonomy): domain Eukaryota; kingdom Metazoa; phylum Chordata; class Amphibia; order Caudata; family Salamandridae; genus Lissotriton; species Lissotriton vulgaris. The sequence goes on from NW_028244074.1 coordinate 176,050, forward strand.
ACATGAATTGTAAGTTTATTTATTTTACATTATTTGGGTGGGAATGCTATTTTAATCGTGTTTGATTTTTCGCATATTTTAAGAGATATTATTTAATTGTCTATATACATTTATCTAATGGAAATAAATATGTATGACAATTTTATATTATTTTTTAAAATATATTTATTTATGTTAGTTAACTGATTTTTTTGTATAATGTGGAGCTGTTTGTGTTTAGGTAAGTAATAGGAGGCTTTTGACTATTAGAGATAGATAGTCTAGGCCTCGTGTTGAAGGATATAGGGTAATCTGACTTTGAAGTAGTCTAAACATTTGTTTAGTTTGTTTGGTTAGTTTAGGTCCTATTTGAGTTATTGATTGGTGTATGCGTAGCTCTTGGTAGCTCTGTTCTTTTTGTAAAGCTTGTAGTAGTTTTTGTACGGTAGGTTTTCCTCTGCTAGTTGTTGTTTGGAAGGCATTGCGCCATCCTTCTACACTATTGTTAGTTTTTGCTTCTTGGTTTAGTGTGCTTAGGTACACATTCCACCAAGCAATGTGAAATTTTGGTTGGCGTCAATGTCCAGATCGGTGTAACCTTCCCACCCATGTATCCTCGAAGTAGTCTAGAAGTGGTGCTAGTTTCTCTTTGTATTTTTTGTAATATGGGCTATCTATTAGTGTATAATAATGTTTTGCTACGTCGGTGACAGGGACATATGCTAGGACAATTAATTTTTTAATTTGGTAGGAAAAAGTGCTATCTGTAGCCTATTGTATGCTTAATGTAGATTTTTGGAGATGTCTCCAAATGCTTTGGATGAAATGGTAGTAGCAACCTTGGATTGCTGTGTGTGGAAAAGCTTTTAAGATAGAATTTATCATAGCCAATTCGAAAACTATAATTATTTTTTGTGGAAAATTGGTTTCCTGTTTGATTGTGTTTAGTACCTCTTTATAGGTATTTTGTTGTTTATTTGGCTATAGGCAGTAGATAAATGGTATGTTAGAATGATGGTATATTCCATGTATGTTGTAGAGCTGGAAAAATGGTTTTGGGCATGTTTTAAAAGTCCCATCCATCATCCAGTAGTGGCAGTCTTGTAATTTTCTTATATTGTTTGAGGTAGCAAACATTATAATTCTGTTGGAAGGGCATTTGTTGTCATAAACTAAGAAGTGGTCATTATTGTGAGTTACACTCAGTTCAGAGGGAATTACAACTTCTTCTAGGGTTTTAGGATTAGGTAGAGTGGTTCTTGTTACTCTTTTTTTGCCTTGCAATTGTTCTTTTTAGGGAATTAATTGAGGGTACTTGTCCTGAAGCGTGTTGAGGAACTTTTAAGAGTTCCTCTTTTAGTATTTGAGTTGTAGGTTTTTCAGTTCTGGCACTTGCTTCTTTTATGCTTTCAAGGGCATCTCTGACCTCTATCTCTTTGATGTTAGGGGGTGAGTATGTTCTTTTGTAGATAGTACTCTAGCTTCTTCAGTTGTAGCTCTACCATAACATTTATTTGAGTAGTATTTACTACATTTCCAAAACACTTTGGGACCAATTCCAATCCGGTAAAATCCCCTACGAATCGCAGTACGGTTCGTTTTTCCCATACGATTCGTACACCCACACCCTCCCCGTACGTACGATGAAGTACGATCATAACCCAAAGCACTTCAACATACGATTCGTACCAAACACCATACAAACCAAAAATACACACAATACCTATCAGGGTTACACTGTACGTCCGTACGTAAACAGGCAGCAGTTTCTGGCCCAGCAAGTATGATTCGTGTCGGCGACACTCCGTACGACCCAATTGCTACGGGAGCTGAAAACTACCGTAAAAGCTGAGTCCGGTCTGAACCGCACCCCGGTACGGGACAGACACGCCATGAACCCCATTGACCGTGTCATCCCAGTCCTGTACACCTACGACCTGGTGCACAAAAACCGACGACAGCGCAGACAGAGAGTACAATGTACCGCAACAACGGAAATGTACATGTACGGTGCGTCACACGCTCGCGTATATCACCATTGCAATAGTGATACTAGCCGCACACACACCATTAGTGAAGTAGTGTGGCTCACTGGTTAGAGGCGGCAGACCCGAGAGCAGAGGACGGCCCGGGACCAGGGTTTGATTCCCGGCGCGGCAGGTTTCTGGACCAGGGTCAGCGGACTCGATAATTCTCTCGCCTCGGTGCCCACTCTGATCAGCGTTCACACTGGGCAACTCTGGGAATTAGCTTGCCTCATCTTCACTAACGGCCCCACCAGACTGCCGGGGATGCCTGGTCTCACCCTGGAGATACCCATTAAGGGACCATCTCTCAGGGAAGCCAGGAAGGGTTTCGCAGCGGTCGAAGCGCCTTGGGACCCTCCGGGTAAGTAGTGCGCTATATAAATGCCTATACATTTACATACACCATTAATGTTGGGGGACGGTGCGTCACACGCTCGCATATGTCACCAACGCAATAGTGATACGAGTCGCGCACACGCCATTAAAATTGGAGCACGGTGCGTCACACGCTGGCATATATCACCATTGCAATAGTGATACGAGCCGCACACACGCCAATAAAGTTGGGGTACTGTGCGTTACACGCTCGCGTATGTCACCATTGCAATACTGATAAAAGTCGCACACACGCCATTAAAGTTGGGGTACGGTGTGTTACACGCTCGCGTATGTCACCATTGCAATAGTGATACGAACCGCAAACACGCCATTAATGTTGGGGTACGCTGCTCACATCTGAGGGATGTGTAGATATGACACCCATAAGTGCCCAGACATAAAAGGGGGGTGTGCACAGGACTCCCAGCAGTACCCAAACATAGGAAGGGTGGATGGATAGGACTCGCAGCAGTGCCCAGACGTAGGAGGGGGGTGTAAATAGGACTCCCAGCAGTGCCCGGACATAGGAGGGGGGTGTGCACAGGACTCCCAGCACAGCCCAGACATAGGAGGGGGGTGTAGATAGGACTCCCAGCAGTGCCCAGACATAGGAGGAGGGTGTGGGTAGGACTCCCAGCTTTGCTCAGACATAGGAGGGGTGGCTGGATAGAACTCCCAGCAGTGCCCAGACATAGGAGGGGGGTGTACACAGGACACCCATCAGTGCCCAGACGTAGGAGGGGTGGCTGGATAGGACTCCCAGCAGTGCACATACATAGGAAAGGGGTGTACACAGGACACCCAGTAATGCCCAGACATAGGAGGGTTGGCTGGATAGGACTCCCAGCAGTGCCCAGACATAGGAGGGGGTGTAGATAGGACTCCCAGCAGTGACCAGACATAGGAGGAGGGTTTGCGTAGGACTCCCAGCAGTGCCCAGACATAGGAGTGGTGGGTGCAGAGGACTCCCAGCAGTGCCCAGACATAGGCGGGGGTGTGCACAGGACTCCCAGCAGTGCCCAGACATAGGAGGGGGGTGTAGATATGACTCCCAGCAGTGCCCAGACATAAGAGGGGGGAGTAGATATGACTCTCGGCAGTGCCCAGACATAAGAAGGGTGGGTGCAGAGGACTCCCAGCAGTGCCGAGACATAGGAGGAGGGTGTAGATATGACTCCCAGCAGTGCCCAGACATAGGAGGGGTGGCTGGATAGGACTCGCAGCAGTGCCCAGACGTAGGAGGGGGGTGTAGATAGGACGCCCAGCAGTGCCCAGACATAGGGGGGGTGCACAGGACTCCCAGCAGTGCCCAGACATGGGAGGGGGTGTAGATAGGACTCCCAGCAGTGCCCAGACATAGGAGGGGGTGTAGATAGGACTCCCAGCAGTGCCCAGACATAGGAGGAGGATGTTGGTAGGACTCCCAGCTTCGCCCAGACATAGGGGGTGGCTGGATAGGACTCTCAGCAGTGCCCAGACATGGGAGGGGGTGTACACAGGACTCCCAGCAGTGCCCAGACATAGGAGGGGTGGCTGGATAGGAATCCTAACAGTGCCCGGGCATAGGAGGGGGTGTAGATAGGACTCCCAGCAGTGCCCAGACATAGGAGGAGGGTGTAGATAGGACTCCCAGCAGTGCCCAGACATAGGAGGAGGGTGTTGGTAGGACTCCTAGCTTTGCCCAGACATAGGGGGTGGCTGGATAGGACTCTCAGCAGTGCCCAGACATGGGAGGGGGTGTATACAGGACTCCCAGCAGTGCCCAGACATAGGAGGGGTGGCTGGATAGGACTCCCAGCAGTGCCCAGACATAGGAGGGTGTGCACAGGACTCCCAGCAGTGCTCAGACATAGGGGTATGCATTTCCACCATCATCCAACAACTACATGCCTGTAGTTGGACATCCCTAACCTGTTACACTCATGATAGTTGCATATCAACACATCACTCACAGCAGTGACCTACTCCACGGAGGGTGGTATCCTGTCACACACTGCGTGACACACCACATGTGAGTGTTTTTGTCAGATCCCACATGCATATCCACCCATGGAGATTGCAGGCACCCACACACCCCTCCATCATGACTCAATAGTGTCTAGTCATGTAACAGCCTGCCAACACAAATAAAGCACAAATGGTCTAATGAACTGCCATGCACATCCCGGCCATGATGTGAATGTCCTGGTGGTGAAACATGCACTCCCTCATGGAAGGAACAGGGTTGAAAAAGCACCTAAATGTGAGTCGTGTGCACAAATTCCCAGCTTTACAATTAGAAACATAAGGTCAAGGCTGATAACATTTTCATGCATAGTGTGAAAAAAGTATGATTGTTTCCCTGAAGGCATTACTACATAATACAAACCCAAGCACAGTAAGTATCATGGATGACCCAGACCAATGATCAGAACTTATTTGTGAGCAGGCATGGCCATTGCTGAAGGGAATGTACAAATATATAGGAAATCTACACAAAAGTCACCACAACAATTGTGCAACTGTCTGTAGTGAAGATCTCATGTGTCACTGAGGAAGGGACACTCTTTGGGACTATGTCAGTATGCAAACTGAACACACACAAACAAAGAGTAATTGCTGCAACATTGTGATGCCACATAGATACCATGGTCCAAATCATCACCATCATGAAATAGACATCTTTCACAATCCATACACATTACCATGACAACAACTCCTAGACACCCAGCACCTAAAGCAAGTACCTGAAAATGCAAATTTTCTGAAAGAAAAATAAAATGCTTCATTCAGCTCCACAGCAAACAGATGGTGCAAATTAGTCCCGGATGTAACAAGGCCAATGGTCAGTCCACAAAATAAATCTTGTTTAGGGACATAGTGGAGTATCACAATCCCTGCACACGGATAAATCAAAGGGTTGGTGACCCATGGGGGGCATCATTAGGGACAGGCTCCGGCACCACATGGACAGTAGAGGGAAGGATTGGTGTTGTGGATGCAGGGGGGAGGAATCATCCTCAGTGGGGAGTGCAGCGCCAAAGGTGGTTTCATATAAACTGCTGCACACAGCTGCCAGGTACGACAGACTACCACCTGCACCCGGGGAAGAAATGGGAGTGGAGGCAGTGGGCTCTGCGTCTGGCGGAATATGTGTGCGGCTGCGTGCATGATGTCTGTCCCCTCTCCCTGTGGGTGTGCCTATATCCCCCTGAGATCGGGTGCCTGGAGCTCTGCGCTTTGACTCTGCCACCCCAGTACAGACATGGTCATGTGCAAATCAGTCTGACCCTGTGCCACATGGGAACAGTCCTGGCTGAACTGCCAAGTAATGCCATCTCAGGACGGGAAACAAGCTTTTTAGGACTGATCACTGGCATCACAGCCGTCTTCAGCCAGGCTTGGGTGAAACCCACATCTGTATTCAAGCAAGCATGGCTTAAGACGGCTGTAATGCAGGAAAGCGGTCCCAGGAAGCTTGTTTCCATTCCAGGGAAGGCCTGGCTTGGCATATCTGGCTGGACTGTTCCCATGACGCACATGGTCAGACTGATTTGCACATGACTATGTTTGAACTTAGGGTGCAGAGTGGGCAACAGAACGGTGATGGATAAAACCCTGACCTGTTGACTGGGTGTGAGTGTATGATTGGTACAGATGCTGCCTCCATCACCGCCCCCTTTTGTGACACTCTTCACAGGGGCATGTATCACCAGATTATACAGTTGCTAGTACATAACACACACTGGCTGTCAAGTGAAGTGGCCCACATGTCCAAAATCCTGACAATGCCTAAGTTAATGTGCCTGCAAATTTGAATATAAAAATAATTGCTGCATTGTTGACACGCCCTCAACCGCATGGGAAATGTGAACACAGTAGTGTGCACACCAAGACAAAACAGCGTTGCACCACCAATGCATACATGTTGCACAAATCTATGAGGAACACACATCTCTGTGAGCAAACAACATAGACTGTGAAGTCCACAATGACAGCATTGTCCAGCATCACAGGGTAAGTGCATAGTGATGAATTCACATCAGAAATTACATACATAGCTCACCACTGTCAAGGCTAAACAGGCAGGCCCATCACAGCTCTCCTGCACAACACCCCCATCACTCCGTCAATGTCAGTGATACAGCTCAAGAAGTGTAAACTCAGAATCAGGTTATCAATAACTGAGCAGCAATTGAAATAAACCCAAGGTCACCTTGTGTGGCTGGCCATCCATATTAGTCACAAACCACCAGCAACATATTCTTGTGAAAAGGCACACAGGCACTGCCCAGTGTGAGTATGCACAAGCCAAATTTTGTATACAAGGTCAGTGTTCACATGTAGCAGACACATGAGTAATGCAAAGTATGCTAGGGACAAATGCCACTGAGGCAGACCCATGCTGAACTCCATGTTGAGACTCATGATCAGTGTGAAAAATGATGAAGGCCAAACACAGTAAACAATTCGTGGAACAGGTAAGGTACCAACACGTGTCACAGACCTCCCTCCAACATGGTGATGTGCTAAGCAATGTGCATACTCTAGGAGTACATGTGCAAAGTGAAAATGCACAAAGCAGGATACACATCTTGATGAGGGGAAGGGATGTAAAAGAGCATCAGTCGAATATGGGGAATTGAAACTACAATGCATAAATCGCCTGTCTGACCAGACCCCCCCCCAAATGTGGGAGTGTTACCAGGCTTCAGACCACAGCAGGTAGCATGTGACACACAAGACAACAAACAGACATGTACCTACCCCCTCCTTGCTGCTGTCCCTCCTGCAACTGCCTGTAGAGGTCAGGAAAAACCACTTCCAGGACCCGGAGCATGTGGGGGGTGAGGTGACGGCCGCTTCCATGCCGGCGTGGAGCTTCAAGCTTGAGCTAGACCCGGGCGATACGCCGGGTCCAGCAACGGATGTCCTGCCTCCTCTTCCTGATGTTCATCAGCTTTCGCCGAGGGCCCCCCACAGACCTGACAGCCCTGGCAATGTCCAACCAGATCTCCCCCTTCTCATAGGCAGTTGCCTGTCAGGAAGCCAAAGTGAAACAACATCACTACACCTGCTCCATGTCCCAAAGACACACACTTGCACCACATTGACGATGACAACAGGGCATGGGATGCTGACAGGTTTTGCATCATTGTCCATGTGAAAATGGCCTGTGAGCAAACACGAATGCACTACATGCCTTTGAAAGGCAACAGATGCGATAAGGGGTCCAAACCACTCACTGAGCATGGCACACACTGAACAAGACATGCAACTTCAGGGTTCTGGAGAAGTGTGGCTCACTGGTTAGAAGCGGCAGACCCTGAAGCAGAAGTCGGCCCGGGACCAGGGTTCAATTCCCGACGCGGCAGGGTCTTGGGTCAATGTCCGCGGACTCGATAATTCTCGCCTAGGTGCCTACGCTAACCATGGGTTCCACTTCGCAACTCTGGGCAATAGCTTGCTTAATCTCCACACCGGCCCTAGCAGCGCCAGGGATGCCTGGCTTCACCTTGGGGGTGCCCTCACAGGGAAAGCCAGGACGGGTTCCCCAGCGGTATACAGCGCCTGGACGCCACGTAACAAGCATTACATTACATGTGACATGCTGTCACATTTCCTACTACACCTAAGAACCCTAAGCAGACCACACATACACACCCTGGCACAGATCATTTGCTTGTCAGTGTCAACAGTGTATACAACCCTCACTTTGCACATGTCACACTTGACAAAGATGTGACACAGGCGTCATGCTAACTGTCCAAGTCATGCACACGACACTACATACTTGTCACATCAGATGGCTACAGCTGTGGCATCAGATATGCAGCTGTGTTGTAAGATATTACATACACACTTTGCCAGGTGACAACTAACATTCACACTCTTCAATGTCCATGAGTTCAAACCATGCATTTGTCCAACATCCACACAGGACACCAAAAACCATTAACAACAGTGAGTAAATTCATCTGTCACTCTGAGGGAAACACTGTGACACCTCAGTAAATCATGGCAATGAAACATGCAAAGTGTGGCACAGCAGAATGTGTGATTCACATTGCATTGAATGTCACAGTTAGCAAAATGCAGGTAAGCAGTGAACACTATTTAACTACATCATTCATTGCATGGGAGATAACACAATGTACACACCCGGCACTCAATGCCAAACCACAATGCATGTCTGTTCCACATATACACAATGGCTGTAGTGACACACACAAAACAGGTGCACAGTCCAAGCTAGTGCAGTCATCACTCACCTGCTCTCCTGGTCTCCCATACAGCTTGCTGTAGTTTGGTAGGAGGGAATCTAGCAGGGCCTGGTTCTCCTCCTCACTGAATGCAGGTGCCCTCTCCATGGTCAGCAAAATCAGAGTCCAGGGAATGCAGAGACAGCAGCAAGGTGGTCCTCTCCAATGTTGTGCAGGCAAATGCCCTCTCCCAGACACATGCATCCTTAAATCAGTGCTGCTGAGGGGCTTTCAGTATCATGAGTACAGTGTGATAGGCCAGATTACTTTGCATCCTATGTTTCATCCAATCCCATTGCACATAAGGGCCTGACACACATTTGCATGGTTTAAAAACTGAGCTTTAGCTCAACAACAAATTTTGCAATATTGTATAGTTTTGCCCAACTGAATTTTGCAGGACACCTGTAGCACTCACTTAAATCTCAGTTTCCTTGACGACTAGCCTGCATTCTGGGCATTCCACTCGTCCCCTAGGTGTTCCCTATGTATTTTCTGGGATCCCCACACAAGTACGGTGCATTTTTTGTCACAAATGCCACATATTCAATAGTGAAACGATGCGCACAAACGTAGGCACTCTGGGGGTAGGCCTCGCTCGCGTATGGCACCATCACAATGGTGAAACGTCCAGCACACACACACGCATTCTCGGGGTACGCCCCGCTAGCGTATGGCACCATTACAATTTTTAAACGTCCCGCACAAACGCACTCTCGGGGTGCTCCTCGTTCTCGTATGGCACCATCACAATGGTGAAATGTCCCGCACACACCCACGCACTCTCGGGGTACGCCTCGCTCGCGTATGGCACCATTACAATGGTGAAACGTCCCGCACACACGCATGCACTCTCGGGGTACGCCTCGTTCGCGTATGGCACCATCACAATGATGGAACGTCCCGCACACACCCACGCACTCTCGGGGTACGCCTCGCTCACGTAAGGCACCATTACAATGGTGAAATATCCCGCACACACGCACGCACTCTGGGGTTACACCTCGCTAGCGTATGGCACCATCACAATGGTGAAACGTCCCACACACACGCACACACTCTCGGGGTACGCCTCGCTCGCGTATGGCACCATTACATTGGTGAAACGTCCAGCACACAAGCACGCACTCTCGGGGTACGGTTGTCTCGCGTATGGCACCATTACAATGGTGAAACATCCCGCACACACGCACGCACTCTCGGGGTACGATGCATTATGCACAGTGCGTTTCACACACCCATGTGAATGCAGGTGTACGGTGCGTTTAACACAGTGCATTTCTGGAGTCAAAGCAGGGGGATGGTACGTTTCACACGGTCACGTTTGGCTAGTGATACGAGGTGCACACATGGCAGTGATGTAGCATTACTGTTAACACAAGGATGTCTATCAAGTTCTTGTCATTGCATACCGACATGAGCTAGGCCCTGGGTGTGGCAGGCACTGATATAGCTCAGGAACCCACAAGGACGCCGTTTCTTTGCTGCTGACCACGGACCACGGTCTTTCTTCTACAGCTAGCGGAACCCGCTTCGCGGGTCCCACATCGCAGGAGGGGGAAATCCGAGGCTGTGCTTTGTTCTGCTGCTGGGCGGTGAGTGTGCGACAGGGCTGCGAGCTGCAACCCGGACTCAGTATCCCAGGAGTCCCGGGTTGCCCAAGCCGTTTCCAGCTGGCCCGCTCTCCCTGACCGCCCCGCCCAGCCCCACCTGACTCTTAAACGGCAGTGAATCCCATCTGCCTTGGAACCCACAAGGACGCCGTTTCTTTGCTGCTGACCACGGACCACGGTCTTTCTTCTACAGTTAGCGGAACCCGCTTCGCGGGTCCCACGTCGCAGGAGGGGGAAATCCGAGGCTGTGCTTTGTTCTGCTGCTGGGCGGTGAGTGTGCGACAGGGCTGCGAGCTGCAACCCGGACTCAGTATCCCAGGAGTCCCGGGTTGCCCAGGCCGTTTCCAGCTGGCCCGCTCTCCCTGACCGCCCCGCCCAGCCCCACCTGACTCTTAAACGGCAGTGAATCCCATCTGCCTTGGAACCCACAAGGACGCCGTTTCTTTGCTGCTGACCACGGACCACGGTCTTTCTTCTACAGCTAGCGGAACCCGCTTCGCGGGTCCCACGTCGCAGGAGGGGGAAATCAGAGGCTGTGCTTTGTTCTGCTGCTGGGCGGTGAGTGTGCGACAGGGCTGCGAGCTGCAACCCGGACTCAGTATCCCAGGAGTCCCGGGTTGCCCAGGCCGTTTCCAGCTGGCCCGCTCTCCCTGACCGCCCCGCCCAGCCCCACCTGACTCTTAAACGGCAGTGAATCCCATCTGCCTTGGAACCCACAAGGACGCCGTTTCTTTGCTGCTGACCACGGACCACGGTCTTTCTTCTACAGCTAGCGGAACCCGCTTCGCGGGTCCCACGTCGCAGGAGGGGGAAATCCGAGGCTGTGCTTTGTTCTGCTGCTGGGCGGTGAGTGTGCGACAGGGCTGCGAGCTGCAACCCGGACTCAGTATCCCAGGAGTCCCGGGTTGCCCAGGCCGTTTCCAGCTGGCCCGCTCTCCCTGACCGCCCCGCCCAGCCCCACCTGACTCACAAACAGCTCCTCCCCCTTACCTCCAGACAGTATATTTTGAGCCAATTGTTCAGCCGCCCGGGAGCACGCGGGAGGGCGCCGGGAGAAGCCCGGGACAAGGGCGGGACCGTCTGTGGCCGTCCGGGGCCGTAGGAGGCCGGGCTGGGCTAGGTTATTTACATTTTGCTTATTGTTGGTAGTGTTATGGTATTCTTACATTGTGGATAGTTAGCTGTGGTCTATAGTTATTACACCGCGCCTTTATACTGATCTATCCTCCTTGAACATGAGCCACTCTGCTCCGCCTGGTGTGAGTGTCTCTGTTCTGGGCCCCCTGGATACATTTTTTAAGAAATCTGCTAAGGAGGTAGATATGGACTTACTCCTTGCCGAAAGAAGAGCGGATCGCAGACGCTCAATTGAGCAGTTAAAGAAAAACCCACTACCACTTTTTAATAACACTAAAGAACTTCCCGCCCAAGGTTTGAGCGTTATTGATGCTGACGCGACTGATCTCAACCTTACCCCTAGTATATTTAGGTTTCCTGCTATCTCCCCGCCCTGTAGTAGTGCCACCTGCGGAGGTCAGCTTGTTTCCCCTCCTACTGATCACTCAAGCAAAATTGAAACAAACATCCCGAGACTTCCATTAGGGAAGTAGAACCAACCCCCTTGCTGTCCAACTTGTCTCTGGTCTGTATTGATCCAGGCGAGATCATTCCTGAGACGAGTGGATTAAAGCCAGGAACTACGTCTGACAAAGCGACAAGGGTTGTTCACTCCCCACCTAGGAAGAAAAGGAGAAAGGGAGGGGTTAAAAGGAAAGGGCGTAGCTGCCCCACTCCACAACCACCCCCATCAAACCCAAATATTGAGCCTGGTCCACCTCCAATAGTAGAGCCTCTTCCCTCAGACACACGTGATCATGTTTCCCCAGAGTTAGTAACTGTAGGGGTAAGCGAGGTGTCCCTTGATATCTTGGAGAAGCTTATTAAATCCTACATGCTTCCCTTGTTAGAACGTGTGAGGACTATGGGTGAAAAACTGGATCGCCTTGTGGCGACCATTGAATCTACACACACCACTGGCCTGGATAAGAACAGGGGCCCCTCCACCAAACCTGCCGGTTCATCTCTTGCTGCTGGCAAACCATCTAAAAGTATCAGCCAACTCACCACCAATACCACTAAAGCAGTCACCATCTCAAATAAAGCACCGACGGTGGTTGCGAAACCCACTTCAACACTACCCCCGTGACAGCTAACCCCAGTGTGGTAGTCAGCAAATCACTGGCCAAGGGATCAGCACCACAGACAAAGAAAGGGATGGGTAAACCCGCTGGCGCAAACGGTAAAAAGAACAAACCATTACCATCAAAGAGAAATGTTGATTTGCCGCCAGACTCACTAAATTTTGTTATTGTCATGACAGGTGTGCCACCAGTTCATGAAGCGGAAAGAGAAAATGACGAAAGTCTAAAAAACAAAGTCATCTTCTGGCTAAAAACAAACAGACCCCTTCCCCCTAACCTTAACGGAGATATTGTCAAGGTCAGAAGATGTCAGTGGGTTGGGGTGTGCCCTAAGGATATTGAGGGGGACATTGTGATTATCAACTTCAGGGACCATCGGGTTGTATCTCACCTTACAAATTGGTATGTGGGAAACAACGAGGGAGGGATTTCCACAAGGAATCTAAGTTATTTCTACCCCGAAACCTTGATTAACACTAACAGTCAACCTCCTGGTAGAGCTAACAAAAACACCAAAAGCCTCCTTAAATGGTCCAACTTCACACCAAGTTTCCATGTTCCCCACTTTAACCCAGAGGCGCTATATCGCTCCTATATCCAATCCACTTACAACTGCCCAGTACAAACGCCGGGCTGGGCTAAGCCATATATCCAGCCCTCTGGTCCCCCATCACTTCTGGAACTGCCATTTGCAAATAATCCCCCGTTTCCCTTGGCTCCCTCAACGCCTGCCTTTACACAGTTACAGCAGCCTCCCAGTTTATTTTCAGTGAATCCTTACACTATTAGGCCTTCCCACCCCAAAGACCTTTGGAACATCCCACTGAGAAACTTATATGATCCTCTCTCTGGGCTGTCGTCTAATGATTGACAAACAAGAGAGAGAAGTAACGAAGACCTGTATAATTCGTATGTGGGAGGTGATCCGGGTATCCTCCCACGTATTGTTGCAAGCTCTAAAGGCTCACTGCGGTGTTGTGAGGAGGGAAACTTAGTTCAACTAAGTGAGCTGGTCACACCAACACAGTCTCTTGCCACACTGCAACCTAAGGTTGCTTCTTCCCTAGGCTCTTCTGCAGTGCTAGCAACTCAGGATGGGTTAATAAGTACGAAAAGGAAAGGGGTGTTCAATGAGGTACCTCCATTCGATGAATCTTCCCTGCAACCCTGTGAACCCTACCCTATAGATACAATAGTCCCGTGTGTTCAAGCTTGTGTTAAGGGTACTACTGGGATGTTGGAATGTGGCGGGTATAGAATCTTGTATATGTATACCTGACTGGGTTGACTTCATCAGTCATGGTGATATTTGGTCTTTTCAGGAGACATGGTCAACCCATCCAGTTTTTCTTCCAGGTTTTCTGAGCTTCAACAAACCCGCAGTTAGAGGCCAAAGAGGCAGGGCTATGGGGGGCCTCACTGATTGGGTTCGTCAAACTGTAGGGGTCTCTGTGAAGGAAATTTATATTGACTGTCCTGATATCCTTATAGTTAACATGAAATTTAATAGTGGGCTGGACATTTTGTTGGTTAATGTATATGCCAGAGGAACCCCGGGTGGTCGTGTATCATCCACCCTAACATGTCTAGATGAATTCCTTGGCTCTACAAATCCAGTGGGTCAGGTGGTTGTAATGGGTGATTTTAATACTTGCTTCGAACCTCTAAGCAGGGAGGATGGGATGCTAACTGAGGCCGAGGACATGATGTGGGGTATTCCTCAACTCGAGCTTCCTCCCATTACTAAGTGGTCCCAATGTGCTACTTTTATCAAAGGCCTATGTCTGAATTGGGGGTTGCGCGCCCTAAACGGTCGTACAAGATCGGATAGAATGGGCAGCCCAACATTCTTCAACGGCAGGCATAGTAGTCGCATCGATTATATCCTAGTCGATACATCCCTGTGGCCCTTGGTGACGGACATGTCAATCAGACCACGTCCTGAAAGTGATCACGAACTACTCATCGCAGAACTGAAGGACTTTAGTTTTGCCGGGCCGATAGTGCGACATTCTAATCTCGTTCAAGAGGCCGTGGCATTAACTAATGATATGAGGAGGGTTCGATGGCCAAAGGTTGCTGTAGACGTGAGTGCACGTAGTAAAATAAGAACTCTGGTTTCTAGTTCCCTACGGGAACTAGAGAAGTGTGACGACCTGAACCGGACAAACCCCAACATTTTAGACATTCATGCCAGCCTGTTTGCATCCCTAAAGACACTATTTGTTAAAATTGTAGCCAAAAAGGGCTTAGGAAAGGCGAGGAAACCTGCGAACTGGTTTGATGAAGAGTGTGGCAAATCCCATTCAAACTTGTTTAAAGCACTAAAATCTAGGAACCCAGCCCTTATCAAAACTAGCAGGAAGGCTTACAATGAAGCTAAACGGAGGGCCAAAGCCGCATGGGATGATGAGCGCTGGGCTCTCCTTGTTGAGGCCTGCGGCTCTGGGAACCTCACGCAATTTTGGCATCTCCTCAAATGGGGACAGTCGCAGGACGATCGTCCTAGCCCTGCTTCTGTTGATCAACATACATGGGTGTCCCACTTTGAGGAACAGTTTAGGTGTGTTAGGGAGGGGGATGCTCCCATTAGTTGGCCACTGACCTGTGATACCCTTGTGTTTTCTGCCAAAGAGGTTGAAAACGTTCTGAATGCCATCCCTAGGGGCAAAGCGCCCGGTCCGGACTGCATCCCAGCAGATATTTTCCAGCAAGACCAAGACTTATGGGTCCCTTATCTACTGTATTTGGCAAACTCGTTGGCTAGGGGTGCCAAGGTACCTGATTCATGGGCTGGTGCCGAGATTTTGCCCATCTATAAGAAGGGTGATCGGTCGGTTCCTTCCAACTACCGGCCGATCAGCCTTATTGACGCGGTACAAAAGATAGTTTCTCGTCTTGTCCTTTCTAGGGTCCAGGCATGGATTGAGGAATTTAATGTACTCACTCCTCTCCAAGCAGGGTTTAGACCCCACGTAAGCACCCTGGATCAAGCTTTCCGCTTTATGCTTCTACACTGGAAGACGGTCACCCTTGGTAAAGGAAACTTATTTGCGGCATTCGTAGACCTCCGGTCTGCGTTTGACCTTGTCCCGAGTGCAGGGCTCTGGAATGGCCTTCTAGAAATGGGTATGCCTCCCACTTTGGTCCGCATTATAGTTAATCTCCACGCAGAGACTTATGCCTTTGTAAGATGGGGCAAACCTGGTGAGGTGACTAAGAAATTCCCTGTGTCGAAAGGTGTCAGACAGGGATGCGTTTTGGCACCAACCTTGTTTTCTCTATATATTAATAGAGTTACCAAGTACTTCGACGGATTTCCCACTGATGCTCCAAGTTTGGCTGGCATGAAAATCCCCCTGCTCATGTTCGCTGATGACACTCTCCTGATTTCACGAACCAGACAGGGCCTCCAGCTTGCACTGTCGAGGTTTGAGAGTTTCTGCAGCGAACATGAGCTGGAGGTGAACATAGCCAAAACCAAATTTATGGTGATGAGGGGGCACAAACAGGTCAAGGCAAGGGTTACAATGGGGGATACCCCCCTGGAGCAGACCAAGCACTTCACCTATCTGGGCGTTACCTTCAGTGACACCCTTAGCTGGACCCACCAGATTGAGCTCATGACCCTGAAACATCAACAGTTGGGCGGAGCCTTGATTAAGGAACACAAAGGGTCATTCACAAAGCCCATGTCACCGCTGATGAAGATCTATGGAGGGAAGGTTTTGTCAGCGGTGTTATATGGAGCAGAGCTATGGGGTGGAAGTAATCTGGAATCCCTGAAACATGCCCAAAACAAGTTCCTAAGGATGGCAACAGGTCTGCCCCAGTCAACTCCTCTAATCCCTCTATTATTTGATCTGGGCTGCCACTCGGTGGTCGACTATGCTAAATTTCTACCCTTATCATTCTGGCGACGCCTGTGGACAACGCCAGAACTACACCACTACGCAGAAGCTTGTCTGGAGGTGAAAAATAGTCCTGGAGCCACTAAAATCGGATGGCTAAAAGATCTTAGGGCCACTCTACTATCTTTGGGCCTCATTGAGTTGTGGTCTTTGCCCGAGACAGCCAAATTCCCATCAAAAAATGAACTTAAAAAATGTTACTGGGAATGGGTGACGCACAACATTTTCACAAAAACGAACTCGAGCAGTCTCTCTGGACTATTTATGGTTCACAAAGATTCACCCAGGTTAGAAAGGTACTGGGAAACCATTACCAAACCTTTGGACCGTAAACTCTTTTTTCAATTTAGATGTGGTTCTCTTCCCCTGGGGGACTTCACCAAAAAGTGGGGAATGGGCAGTATGGGGTTTTGTGCTAACTGTCAGGGCGCTGGGGAAAGTCTTTCTCACTTTTTGTACGTGTGCCCACTATATTCAGCCCCCAGAACCAAGTGGCTCAAACCAATATGTAGACAACTAGGTACCAGATCGGTAGCTGAAGCCTTGAGTCTGTTAAAAACCAATCTGGATCCACTTATTGTTGTGGGGGTTGCTAAGTTCCTTGGGTGGGCATGGGTGATCAGATGTAGGTTTATCAAACACATAACAGCGGAGATTGCCTAAACTTTATGTATGTACTGTGTTAGTGTTAATATGGTCATGCACGATACCTTTTTAAATTTTTGTATAGTTCTGTATGAAGTCAACTCGATGTCGAATATTTAATACTTGTTTTATATGTTATTGTGTATTTGTATTTATGTCTTTTATGATGAATTAATCGAATAAAGACTTCTTGAACTGAACTGATATAGCTCAGCATATCATTTTATGTTGCACAATTGATGTGTGATGACCTGGTGACACATGTGATGTTTGATGGGGCACTATGTGGTACACATCAACTTTGCACTTGTCTCCTGTGTTTCATCATGCACATGTTGTCATGCACATAAGCACTGGGATTGCACAGTCATCATTTCTGGAACCTGTCACATGATGGCAGGGACCGTGGCAATTTCTCAGTGGTCATTTTGACTCTAATCACGTCCCTATGTAACAATGTACTGTGTGTGTAATTCGTAACGCTGATTTTTCAGTTTGGGGTCCGTATAATGCATCTGCTGCGGGTGCATCTCTAATGGATCTGTGTTGTGACTGAAATGGTTTTGCATGTACGCACACCCTGGCACATGTGCCTTTTCAAGGTCTTTTTTTGTGTGATGGCATCATACATCAATGAACCTCATGCATACATGTCTGCATCTCGACAATTGCTGTGGTTTTGCATTGTCACTTACACACCCCATTAGAAAGTTGTATGATATGTCCAAAAGATATTCCAGGTAACCTGGGTCTGTGCCTTGCAGTCAGCTGTCTGTGTGGGATGACAACCTTTTAATGCAGGTCTGGTGATGTGTGTCACTCCAGTGATATCTTGCTCTGCTCACTCAGACCAGCCCTGCACTTTTTTGTGTGCATGTAAAGTGTATTACTATTACTACAGATGTATCTTGGTAATTTTTAAAGTGCCATGAAGCTGCCACATGTATCCAGGATGTTTCGCTTACACCAGACCCCATAGTACCTTGATGTGTAGTAGCAAGGTTGCATGTGCTATGTACATTGGAATAGTATTTGGATGACAGTTGTTCTGCATTCTTCCCAAATATGTTCTGCAGGGCACCGCCTCTACCAAGGCCTTTTCCTGACTTGGAGAGCATGAGGGAACGTGATTGCATCCGACGATACAGATTCACTCGAGATTTGATTCAGGAATTGACTGACAGGCAGGAACCACATCTCCAACCGCAACACAGGTATCCATCTGCGCTGACACCAAAGCTAAAGGTGATGGCAGCACTACATTTTTTTGCCACAGGTACGTTTCTGCAGATGTGGGGGTATGTCCCAGACCATGTTCAGCTGTGTCCAACGTGATAACTTAGCTGCCATGTTAGAGCACATTGATGAATTCATCAAATTTCCAAACCCTGAAAATTTGAGAGATGTCAAGGGTAAATTCTATGCCCTGGGAGGGATGCCACATGTAATTGGGTCCATTGATGGTACACATGTGGCTTTGGTGCCACCACAGGCTCAGGAGCAGGCTTACTGCAATAGGAAGCATTACCACTCAATAAATGCCCTTGTGGTGTGTCTTGCTAACATGCTGGTTTCCCATGTTTGTGCACGTTTTCAAGGATTGTGCCATGATGCATTCATCATGAGGCGTAGTAGGGTACCACAGATGATGCTGCAGCTGCGCAACGATTGGGCATGTCTTGTTGGTGGGTATACTATGTTTGTCCTGTATGTTTACCATTTAAAATTGCTCTGACAAAATTGCTTTACCCTACATTTCAACACGCTGTATATTTTTAGGAGATACAGGATATCCCAACATGACGTGGCTCATGACACCGCTCCGCAACCCAAGGAAAGCTGCAGACCATCGGTACAACAATGCACACGGGCAGACCAGGCATTTGATTGAGCGAATGTTTGGACTCCTGAAGAGCTGATTTCGGTGCCATTGATAAGACCGGCGGATCCCTCCCATGCGCCCCGGTCAAGGTGTGTAACATCTTCGTTGTGTGCTGCATGCTGCACAACATGTAAATGTAAATGTAAATGTAAATGTACAGGAATTTATATAGCGCAAATCACCACTGGTTTCTAAGCGCTTGCTTACGGAACCCATCCTGGTATTCTCCTGTGAGATAACCCTGGCAGGGTATCCGCAAGGTGAAAGCCAGGCATCCTGCCGCAAGGGGCCGTTGTGGAGATTAAGCAAGCTATTGCCCAGAGTCGCAGAGTGTGAACCCATGAATGGAGTAGGCACCGGAGCGAGAATTGTCGAGTCCATGGACATTTTAGGACTCAAGACCCGCCGAGCCGGGAATTGAACCCTGGTCCCGGGCTGACCTCTGCTTCCAGGTCTGCCTGCTCTAACCAGTGAGCCACACTTCTCCACGGCATGGCAGGTGAGAAAGCTGTGCCACTCATCCTGGATCCTGATGAGCTGGAACATCCACCCGTTGAGGATGAAGGGCTTGGGTACGATGTAAGTGATGAGGAAGAGGAGGGGGATATCCGGAGTCAGCTCCTACGCAACTTTTTCTCTTAATGGTGAGTCACTGGGTAGTCGTGTGCAAGCTTGTGGCATGGAGTGGCATGTGTTGCATACTGTTTGTCCAGCAGACTGTATGTGAATACACTTTGATGTTTGTTGTGATGTGTCACACAAGTGATGATGTAATGACACACGCATATGTGCAATGAGTGATTTTGTAATCTACATATGTACTACATTGTGATGTATTTGCACATGATCATGTCTGTATGCAATTATTATTAATGTGTCCCCTTGTGTGCCTGTCTTTCCCAGGTTGCTCTGCCTGTTGTCTGTTTGTGTCATCTTGGTACTCCTGCTATTGATCATGATGATTGCAACGTGTGTCGAATCACCGTTCCATGCACAGACCTGGCTCAGTTGTGGATTTTGTGCAGGGCTCCGAGCTGTCTGCTGGGATGTAGCAGGAGTGGGTGTGTTGGTTGGAGCAGATGCCCCTGATCCAGCTGCTGCACAGGTTTGGGATCCAGAGGGGCCAGGTTGGTCTCTGTCATCCATGGAGTGATGAGAGGCATCACTGTTGGTGGGATCAGGGTCCTGTTGAGCCTGGGACTGTGATCCTTCTCCCTCCTGGTTGGGGGTAGATTGTGCATGTTGCCCTGTGTGTGAGAGACAGAAGATGTTAATGGCATTCAATGCAAAAATAATAAGTTTTATATACATTTTCATTGTGACTGTTACACCTGTTTTAGATCCAGCAATGCTCTAAGCAGCCCTATCTGCACAATGCTGTGTCAATCCTTACGTCTGCTTAAGGCATGCACATGTTTTTGAGGCAGCATGCGCATGAAAGTGGCTGAGCGAAATTGTTAATATTTCATTCAGCCACTTTTGTGAGGTGATGCTGTGCTGTGACAGGCAGCCATTGCACACTACACCACACCACACCACAACCACACCATGACCAGTCCACATACTTCTGCGACAGGGCTTTAGAACGTGACACATCTCCCATGTGCATCACCTTGTCAATACCCATTGCAGTAATATTTGGGCGTCCACTGCATGAGTAACGTGTAGATATAACATCGTGGTATAAGTGCATGTGACTTAAGAATCAGGCCTGTGCATGTTTTGGCTTAGATGCTTCATCAAATCTGTATTTGTGATGTTACATGAGGGTGGTGACAGTGGAACACTACATTGCCTGTCCCAGCTGGCTACGTATATGTAAGAGGAGTGTGTGACAGGCTTTGCTGGTAGATTGAGTGTGCATTGGAACTGTGCCTCACTCATGGTGTGGCTGTCCTCCCATGGACCATGGTGCCATGACCATGTTTGTGAGTTCAGGTTTAAGATATCTGACCTTGTTGTCCTGATGTTACTGTTTGCACTGGTTACAGGATGACCTTTTGCAGCATACACCGTGGCCCAGTGTCAGCTATGTTGTCAGTACTTTCTCACTCCCTGTACATTGAGCATGGTCCATGGGTGTGTACCTGGTTCATATGGGATGCTTGAAATTGGGTTTGTGCGTACACAGTAGTGGTGATAGGGTTGTCCTTACTTTAAGCTTCTACATCATCCCCCTTGCAGCCTTCTGGCCCTGAACCTTGCACCCACCCCTATGCTGTTGACCAGTGGAAAAAGTCATATCCACACCCTCCTCCTATGTCTGGGCTCTGCTGTGAGTCCTATGCACACCCCCCTCCTATGTCTGGGCACTGCTGGGAGTCCAACGCACACCCCCCTCCTATGTCTGGGCACTGCTGGGAGTCCTACGCACACTCTCTTCTATGTCTGGGCACTGCTGGGATTCCTATCCAGCCCCCCTCTTATGTCTGGGCACTGCTGTGAGTCCTACGCACAATCCCCCTCCTATATCTGGGCACTGCTGTGAGTCCTATCTACACTCCCTTATGTCTGGGCACTGCTGGGAGTCCTACGCACACCCCCTCCTATGTCTGGGCACTGCTCGGAGTCCTATCGAGCCACCACTCCTATGTCTGGGCACTACTGTGAGTCCTATGCACACCCCCTCCTATGTCTGGGCACTGCTGGGAGTCCTACCCAGCCACCCCTCCTATGTCTGGGCACTGCTGTGAGTCCTACGCACACCCCCCTCCTATGTCTGGGCACTGTTGGGAATCATATCTATACCCCCCTCCTATGTCTGGGCACTGCTGTGAGTCCTACGCACACCCCCCTCCTATGTCTGGTCACTGCTGGGGTTCCTACGCACACACCCCTCCTATGTCTGAGCACTGCTGGGAATCCTACGCACACACCCCTCCTATGTCTGGGCACTGCTGGGAGTCCTACCCACACCCCCATCCTATGTCTGGGCACTGCTGGGAGTCCTATGCACAACCCCTTCTATGTCTGGGCACTGCTGTGAGTGCTATGCACGCCCCCCTCCTATGTCTGGGCACTGCTGGGAGTCCTATCATCACGCCCCTCCTATGACTGGGCACTGCTGCAAGTCCTATCTACGCCCCCCCTATGTCTAGGCACTGCTGGGAGTCCTACGCACACCACCCTCCTATGTCTGGGCACTGCTGGGAGTCCTATCCAGCCACCCTTCTTATGTCTGGGCACTGCTGTGAGTCCAATGCACACCCCCTCCTATGTCTGGGCACAGCTGTGAGTCCTATCTACACCCCCCTCCTATGTCTAGGCATTGCTGGGAGTCCTACGAACACCCCCCTTCTATGTTTGGGCACTGCTGGGAGTCCTATCTACGCCCCCTCCTATGTCCGGGCAGTAGTGGGAGTCCTACGCACACCCCACTCCTATGTCTGGGCACTGCTGGGAGTCCTATCTACACCTTCCTCCTATGTCTGGGCACTGCTTTGAGTCCTATCTACACCCCCCTCCTATGTATGTACACTGCTGGGAGTCCTATCCAGCCACCACTCCTATGTCTGGGCACTGCCGTGAGTCCTACGCACAACTCCTCCTATCTCTAAGCACTGCTGTGAGTCCTATCTTCTCCCCCCTCCTATGTCTGGGCACTGCTGGGAGTCCTACGCACCCCCCTCCTATGTCTGGTCACTGCTGGGAGTCCTATCAAGCCACCCCTCCTATGTCTGGGCACTGCTGAGTCCTACTCACACCCCCTCCTATGTCTGGGCACTGCTGGGAGTCCTATCTACACCCCCTCCTATGTCTGGGCACTGCTGGGAGTCCTACGCACATCCCCTCCTTTGTCTGGGCACTGCTGGGAGTCCTATGCACACCCCCTCCTATGTCTGGGCACTGCTGGGAGTCCTATTCAGCCACCCCTCCTATGTCTGGGCACTGCTGAGTCCTACTCACACCCCCTCCTATGTCTGGGCACTGCTGGGAGTCCTATCTACACCCCCTCCTATGTCGTCTGGGCACTGCTGGGAGTCCTACGCACATCCCCTCCTTTGTCTGGGCACTGCTGGGAGTCCTATGCACACCCCCTCCTATGTCTGGGCACTGCTGGGAGTCATATCTACACCCCTCCAATGTCTGGGCACTGTTGGGAGTCCTATCAAGCCACCCCTCCTATGTCTGGGCACTGCTGGGAGTCCTACACACACCCCCTCCTATGTCCAGGCACTGCTGGGAGTCCTACGCACACCCCCTCCTATGTCTGGGCACTGCTGGGAGTCCTATCTACACCCCCCTCCTATGTCTGGGCATTGCTGGGAGTCCTATCTACACCCCCTCCTATGTCTGGCTACTGCTTGGAGTCCTATCCAGGCACCCTTCCTATGTCTGGACACTGCTGGGAGTCCTACGCACACCCTCCTCCTATGTCTGGGCACTGCTGGGAGTCCTACGCACACCCCCCTCCTATGTCTGGGCACTGCTGGGAGTCCTATCCAGCCACCCCTCTTATGTCTGGGCACTGCTGTGAATCCTACGCACACCCCCTCCTATGTCTGGGCACAGCTGTGAGTCCTATCTACACCCCCCTTCTATGTCTAGGCATTGCTGGGAGTCCTACGAACACCCCCCCTTCTATGTTTGGGCACTGCTTGGAGTCCTATATACGCCCCCTCCTATGTCCGGGCAGTACTGGGAGTCCTATGCACACCCCACTCCTATGTCTGGGCACTGCTGGGAGTCCTATCTACACCTTCCTCCTATGTCTGGGCACTGCTTGGAGTCCTATCTACACCCCCGCCTATGCATGGGCACTGCTGGGAGTCCTATCCAGCCACCCCTCCTATGTCTGGGCACTGCTGTGAGTCCTACGCACACCCCATCCTATCTCTAAACACTGCTGTGAGTCCTATCTTCTCCCCCCTCCTATGTCTGGGCACTGCTGGGAGTCCTACGCACACCCCCCTCCTATGTCTGGTCACTGCTGGGAGTCCTATCAAGCCACCTCTCCTATGTCTGGGCACTGCTGTGAGTCCTATGCACACCCCCTCCTATGTCTGGGCACTGCTGGGAGTCCTATCCAGCAACCCCTACTATGTCTGGGCACTGCTGTGACTCCTACTCACACCCCCTCCTATGTCTCGGCACTACTGGGAGTCCTATCTACACCCCCTCCTATGTCTGGGCACTGCTGGGAGTCCTACGCACATCCCCTCCTTTGCCTGGGCACTGCTGGGAGTCCTTTGCACGCCCCCCTCCTATGTCTGGGCACTGCTGGGAGTCATATCTACACCCCCTCCTATGTCTGGGCACTGCTGGGAGTCCTATCAAGCCACCCCTCCTATGTCTGGGCACTGCTGGGAGTCCTACGCACACCCCCTCCTATGTCCGGGCACAGCTGGGAGTCCTACGCACACCCCCTCCTATGTCTGGGCACTGCTGGGAGTCCTTTCTACACCCCCCTCCTATGTCTGGGCATTGCTCGGAGTCCTATCTACACCCCCTCCAATGTCTGGCTTCTGCTTGGAGTCCTATCCAGGCACCCTTCCTATGTCTGGACACTGGTGGGAGTCCTACGCACACCCTACACCTATGTCTAGGCACTGCTGGGAGTCCTACGCACACCCCCCTCCTATGTCTGGGCACTGCTGGGAGTACTATGCACACCCCCTCCTATGTCTGGGCACTGCTGGGAGTCCTATCTACACCCCCTCCTATGTCTGGGCAATGCTGGGAGTCCTATTTACACCCCCTCCTATGTCTGGGCACTGCTGGGAGTCCTATGCACACCCTCCTCCTATGTCTGGGCACTGCTGGGAGTCCTATCCAGCCACTGCTCCTATGTCTGGGCACTGCTGTGAGTCCTACGCACACCCCCTCCTATGTCTGGGTACTGCTGGGAGTCCTACGCACACCCCGCTCCTATTTCTGGGCACTGAAGGGAGTCCTATCTACACCCCCCTCCTATGTCTGGGTACTGCTGGGAGTTCTATCTACTCCCCCCTCCTTTGTATGGGCACTGCTGGGAGTCCTACACACACCCCCCTCCTATGTCTGGGCACTGCTGTGAGTCCTACGCACACCCCCTCCTATGTATGGGCACTGCTGTGAGTCCTATCCAGCCACCCTCCTATGTCTGGGCACTGCTGTGAGTCCTACGCACACCCCCCTCCTATGTCTGAGCACTGCTGTGAGTCCTACGCACACCCCCCTCCTAAGTCTGGGCACTGCTGAGAGTCCTATCTACACCCCCTCCTATGTGTGGGCACAGCTGGGAGTCCTATATACACCCCCCTTCTATGTCTGGGCACTGCTGGGAGTCCTATCCAGCCACACCTCCTATGTCTGGGCAGTGCTGGGAGTCATATCCAGCCACCCCTCATGTGTCTGGCCAATGCTGGTGGTCCACCCATGTTACATGAGTTGTTTGTATACTCACCAGGCTCCACGACTCCTGGAATTCCATGTACTACCACCGGTGGTAGCAGGGCCATGACGTTCTCCTCCCAGGACTGGAACTGTACTGGTCTGCGGGGACCAAGACCTCCGGTGTGATGGGTGTTGGCATAGTCCTCATCCATCTTGCGCTTGACCATCTTCTGGAGATCGTACCACCTGGCCTGGCAATCCTTCCTGGTGCACCTGATGGGTGCAACAGCATTCACCCTATCAACAATCCTCTTCCACATGCGTGTTTTTTCCTCTATGCTGTTCTGTCTGACC
This sequence comes from Lissotriton vulgaris, assembly GCF_964263255.1. Taxonomy (NCBI): domain Eukaryota; kingdom Metazoa; phylum Chordata; class Amphibia; order Caudata; family Salamandridae; genus Lissotriton; species Lissotriton vulgaris. The sequence goes on from NW_028244074.1 coordinate 201,597, forward strand.
AATGTACCAAACAGCTGTGGCTCAACTCTGATGACTTCATATGCATGGATCTCCATCTCCTGGTTAGTGAACTTTGGATTCTTTGGTGTAGTCATGTTGTGGGGCAAATGTGGTAGGGGGGTGACTGTGTGTATGGATGGGGGGTGTGGGTCAGAATGTGAAGGGGGTGTGTGGGTCCGAATATGGTTGTGGGGATGTTTGAAGGTGGATGTGTGCAGTTGTTGGTGTGTTGTCCGTCTCTGTCAGAAAATGGTTATGTTGCAAAGGCTGATGGTTTGTGGGTGTGGGCCCTTTTTATTGGTCCATTTGTGGGTGTGGTTTATTTTGAAATTTTGGGAGGGAGTGTCAGAAGGGGTGGGTCTGAGTTAGGCCCTCTGTTTGCCATTTTTGATCTGGCCAGGACATTGTTTTGTACACAGGAGATATGTTTAGTGGCGTTGTGTGACTCTTTTGAACACATAACAACAACATAAGAGTGACCAAAGGTGCTGTGATCATAATATTAAAATACAAAAAAGCCAAAAACTACCAAACGTGCTCAAAGCAATGCGTGTAAAAGGGAAAAGGAAAAAACTCAATTTTTTAAGAAGAACCCTCACTCACCCTAGTGGTGACACGCTTCATCATAGGGTTCCCACTGGGGAGACCGAATGTCCCCCCCAGTGTGTTACAACGCCTGATTTACAGAGGAGCTGGTTTTTGTGAAAAAGTGCTCAAGGTGTGGTGAGTGCAAAGTTAAAAGATAACAGCTGTACCAAAAACCACTTTATTAAATGGTCAGCTGGTCTCATTAAAAACAAGTGAAAAGGACTAATCACAGTTTATATTTGAACCGCTAAGTCCTAGTAAAAATAGGTCGACATGTTTCAGCTGTTTAATGCTCAATTTTGCTCAGATTTCTTCAGGACCAATGTACTCCCCCGGCGGTCCACGTTCGCTAAGGCGTGTCCTAACCGTGGGGATATGTATGTGAAAAAGTGAAAAACTCCCGGTTTTACCCGTGTGGGAACTCCTAGATTTCACCAGGGGCCAAAACCAGTAAGACATGAGATCAGACAATTTTAAACAACATGGCATATTCATTAGCAACTTATCGTCCACAGTTCTACTTTTAAGAATAATTGCCACATTTAAATAAAGTCACATTCCCCTGTCGCACCTTTTATCACGCCAAAGTGGTTTAGTCAATAAATAGCAATTTGCAATTTTACCTCCACTACATGTTATTTGTAGGTGGGGATTTAGAGACATGAAAGTGTCCCAATGACAATTACGCAGATTCCTAATATAATCTAAAGAATCCCCATTCTAGTGTCAATCCTTGTAAGTATTTTTATTAAACAATACTATTGCACCCCCTTTGAAACTCCTCCGATTGAAAACCGGGGAGAAAATAAATAAAAGCACACAAATCTGGAAGAATAAAGGTACACTCACAGCACCTATAATTTGTATATGCAATATGGGCTCACGGTGGGGGCAATTTCTTCACGTTGCACGCAATCTAAAGACAAAGTGAAATAGTCAATAGAATGTGCTGCTGCGCCACAGTCGAGCACACGTACCCGGATAAAGATTCACCAAAAGTTGAGCCTGTCAGTTGTACTTACTTGCTGCACAACGCCTCGCCGCCACAGACCTACTCGGCACACTTCCGCTGCCCGAAAAATACCGGGCCTTGTTGAAATGCGGAAATAAAACGGCAGAAACCTGTCATGTGACCGTCATACGCGTCATCACGTTACCTCATCAAGCTATAATGCTAACCGGACAGTCAATGCCGCAAAATTCTGTCATACATCCGGTTTTGTAGTATGGAACTTTATCAAATCACCACACAGAGCAAGATTGACAAATGAACACTCTTTCGCTAGTGATTTTAAGCGAGATCGTTATGCTGTTACTCTTTTGGACACATAGAAACAAGAGGAATCCTCCTTGAAATGACAGGGAAGTGTTCACCACAGTGGTATGGGAGCACTTAGTGTTTCTTAAAATACCCCTCACACACCAAAAGGCCCCTTGGTGTCATGCTTCATCATAGGGGTCTTCGCACCCCTCTAGCGGGATGCGGCGTACTGCGACCTACGACTACGCGGGAGCACTTTTAGTTTTTTGACTATATGTGGTGCATGTGAGTGGGTATGTTTATTATGTGAGTGGTGGGATTTAAGTGAAACAGTTAAAAAGTACCTGGCTCGTGGGTGTAGTAGAATTTTTTTTATTAATGGCCCCGGGCTGGTACTATTAAAAGAAGTGAAGTGCGAGGTGTGTGTTGTCGTGATTATGGACAACACCTCATGTGTGCGTCGACATGTTTCGGAGGCAAAGCTCCTTCTTCACGACAGGGGCACAACTTCCCCACCTTACTCACGTTTCACTAATGGTTTACAGATGTATTAATGTGATTAACAAAAGTGAAGAAAAAGCTATAAATATGTGCCGGTATATATAGGCTATTATGTGCCTACAGCGGTTCAGCTCAAGTAAATGCAAATTGCATGACTTATGTAATTGTGCTTGCTTGCTTCATGAGCATTCAGAACGTCTGGGGGGTACCTGCTACTGTGCAGTGAACTCGGGAGTAGTTTTCCTCGGTCTAGCCCCACACGCTGCTCCGCGGGGTGGTGGAGTGAGCTAAAGAATGATGATGGATTAAACCCAGATCAGTTGGGGTGAGTGTTTAATTTGCTCAAATGCTCCGTCCATCATTGGTTTAGGCTCATTTCCAAAGAGGACCTCCATCTTGTCCGAATTCAGCTTCAGTCAGCTGTTCCTCATCCATTCAGTGACGGCCTTCATTCCTTCGTGAAGGTTGGTTTTGGTGGTGTGGGGGTCCTTGATGAGGGAGATGATCAGCAGGGTGTCATCAGTGTAGGAGATGATGTTGAGGTCGTGCCGATGGGCGACGCGGGCAAGCAGTGCCATGTAGATGTTAAACAGAGTTGGGCTGAGGGAGGAGACCTGGGGTACGCCGCAGATGATCTCAGTGACTTCGGAGCGGAAGGGGGGAAGGCGAAAGCTCTGTGTTCTGCCGGAGAGGAAGAAGGTGGTCCAGTCCAGGGCCTTCTCTTGGATCCCCGCATTGTGGAAGAGTGTTCGTAGTGTGTAGTGGCTGACCGTGTCGAAGGTTCTGACAGGTCCAGGAGGATGAGGGCCGCCGTTTCTCCGTTGTCCAGCAGGGACTTGAAGTCATCGGTGGCGGCGAGGAGGGCAGTCTCGGTGCTGTGGTCGCTGTGGAACCCGGACTGGAAAGGGTCCAGGATGTTGTTCTCCTGGAGGTAGCGGGTTAGTTGTTCATTGACGGTCTTCTCGATGACCTTTGTCGGGAACGGGAGCAAGGATATGGGCCAGTAGTTCTTGAGGTCCTTAGGGTCTCCTTTGGTTTTCTTGAGTAAGGCGTTGATCTCAGCATGCTTCCAGATCTCCAGGAAGGTTGCTGTCTCGAAGGAGGTGTTGATAACTTTGCGGAGATGGGATACGATGGATGTGCTCGCTCTGTCGAAGATGTGGTGTGGGCATGGGTCTGACGGAGATCCAGAGTGGATGGTGTTCATGATCTTGATGGTGTCATCGTCGTTGATGTTGGTCCAGGACAGCAGGCGGTTGGTGCGGATGATGGTCGTGGGGGTAGAGGTCTCAGTTGTTGTCAGGGCGGTCATGGTGTTGAAGCTTTTGTGGATGTCTGCGATCTTGTGGTGGAAGAAGGTGGCCAGCAAGTTGCACAGGTCTTGCGAGGGAGGGACGTCGTTGGTGTTGTAGCTGGGGCTGGAGGATTCCTTCACAATGTTGAAGAGCTCTTTGCTATTGTGCATGTTGTTGTCTAGGCGGTCTTTGAAGGAGGCCCTTTTGGCAGATCTGATGTGGTTATGGTGTCTGCAGGTGGCATTCTTGTGGGCTGCGTGGCTGTCCTGTGTTCGTTCACAGAGCCAAATCTTTTCCAGCTTTCGGCAGGTTTGCTTGGAGGCCCGGAGGTCTTCAGTAAACCAGCTGGCTTTCTTGTTGGTGTGACTGTTGGAGGGTTTCTTGATCAGGGCAAAGGTGTTGGCACAGTCGTTTGATCCACTGTCTAAGGTTGCAGGCGGCGGTGTTGGGGTCAGTGGGGTTGGCAGGTGGGCTCTGGGGGAGGGTGGTGGTTAGCTGGTCTTTGGTTACTTTGCTCCAGCAGCGGCGAAGCATCTGTTGGGTGCGGTGGTGCATGTTGGGTTTCTTGAAGGTGAAGTGGATGCAGCGATGGTTGGTCCAGTGGAGTTCGGTGGTGTGGTTGAAGGAGATATGGGGGCTTGCGGAGAAGATGGGGTCAAGCGTGTGACCGGCGGAGTGGGTTGGTGTTGTGACGAGTTGTCTGAGTCCGAGGTTGGCTCGGTTGTCGATCACGGTAGTGGAGTTGGTGTCGTTGTTGTTCTCAAGGTGGAAGTTCAGGTCCCCGAGGAGGATATAGAACATGGAGGCGAGGATATGTGTGCTGACGAAGTTGGCGATGGAGTGGCTGAACTGTGGTCGGGGTCCGGGGGGGTCTGTAGATGAGGGTTCCTCTGAGGGTGGTTTTTGGGTCGGTGTGGATCTGGAAGCACAGGTGTTCGGCGGTGCTGAGGGTGTTGGTGTTGGTTGAGACTCTGAGAGTGTTCCTGTGGACGATGGTGATTCCTCCTTCTGCTCCATTGGTGCGGTCCATGTGGGTGATCTTGTAGCCTTCTAGGATGGCTATAGCTATGTCGGGTGCCAAGGCGGGGTTCAGCCAGGTCTCCATCAGGAAGGTGTCATCTGGGGAGGTTTAGTCGAGTAGGTCCCAGAGTTTAACGGTGTGTTTGCGGACAGAGCGGGTGTTGAGAAGGATGCATCTGATGTGATTGGGTTCTTTCCTGGTCGGCAGCATGGTGGGGCGGATTCTTGTGAAGCTGCAGTTCCGGCAGGTGGAAGCTCTGTGGGTGCGATTCGGGGTGGCCTGGAAGCAGGTGTGTGATCATCCGGTGTTGAGTGCGTTAAGGCTTCTGGCATCGTGGCAGTGTCGGGCTTAGTGTCATTCGCGGGGTCCAGGTGTCCTGTTGCTGAGCGTGGTCCAGGTGCAGACAGGCACAGACGGGCTTGCCTTAGGTGCGCGGCGTGCCTAAGGCACGGCCGCTGCACAGCCTCCATAAGAGGGGTTGTAGGAGGGAGTAGCAGCTGGGAGTCGGGAGTGGGACGGCAAATGGGATTGCAGTGGGGCGGGCCGCAGGGACACAGCGGCAGGAAAAACGAGCGGGGGCCGCGGGAGAACTGGGCACAGGAAGGAAAAACAAGTTTAGGCAAGATAACAAGTACAGGCACAGAGGAATAAAAATGAGTCTGGGCAAGAAAGCAAGTTAGGCACAGGGGAATAAAAACAAGTCTGGGCAAGAAAGCAAGTAGAGGCACAGGGGAATAAAAACAAGTCTGGGCAAGAAAGCAAGTTACTCACAGGGGAATAAAAACAATTCTGGGCAAGAAAGCAAGTAAAGGCACAGGGGAATAAAAACAAGTCTGGGCAAGAAAGCAAGTACAGGCACAGGGGAATAAAAATAGGTCAGGGCAAGGAAGCAAGTTAGGCACAGGGGAAAAATACAAGATTAGGCAAAAACCATGCAAACAGAGCTGTGCAGCAGCGTAGGGTGCGACCTGCCTGCGAGCAGGATCATAGAATAGGTACAGCTGGGCGCAGTGGTCCTGACAGTTGGGTGACGCTGGTGAAGCTTACTGCCAGAAAGGTAAAGTCTTGCATTATGGCTATGTTTTTTCATGGCTCATTTGATAGCTCTGATTAGCTGATGGTAGTTGTTAGAAATCGAGTTTCTGGTTGGCAGAGTATGCACCCTGTCCAAGCAGGAACGACAATCCTAGTCAGGGTAAGTCAGATACATACTTTCAACTAACCTGTGCTCACTCTCTGGTCGCTGGGCATAGAGCAGTCAGGCTTAACTTAAGAAGCAATGTTAGACTAGAAATATCTATGCTTATGTATTATCCTATGTAAGTTAGCATTCACTGCACCATTTTCTCTTTAGGTGCCATTTAGAATCATGATCGAATCTAATCTTCGCTATTTCTGAGTTTCATTTCTCCAAGGTTGGGTTTTGCTTCAGTAATGAATAGACTGTTCTTATTAGCGCATACCTTTCTCTCTAGGTAGAGGCCTTCTCCCACTTGTCTGATGATGGGCCCGACTGGAACAACCTTGGTCTTGGTAAATTTGTGTGAGATATGAGAACCAACACTTATTTGTTTTGTATTTCATTGTTTAGCTGCACCTGCCTGGAAAATTCCACTATGTGCGTGTTCTAGCCCAGTTACGAGATATACATAATGTATCTTCATGCTTGTCGATTTCAGTCCCTCTGCAGCACTAATAGGGAATGGGCAGACTGGGCTCCACTCTGAGTGTATCTGAATAAACAGTTATTGGTTTTTATTCTCTACTGTCTGACCGACTCTTCATTTGGTATGGAAGGCTGAGAAGTGGTCATTAGTGACCCGAGTGTCCCAAATAAGGCAATTTCCTTCAGTTGGCACCCAAACAGGAACTCCTTCGGGTGAGTGACCCATCCCCTTTCTGCGAATGTAGGGGAGGTCAAGGCCATCATCGTGTTGGACTGACAGGGCAGGAATCCCTGCACAAGTAGTATTGATCACTCACATCTGCCTCTTCCGTCCTGCTGGACGGTGCCTCGTCCAGTGGTCATCCCGACTGGAGTCCTGAACTCCAAAATCCTTGGATCTGACTGTTTGGTCTGAAGAGACGACAGTGGAGAATTGGTTTTTTTGTGCTACTTGTATCAGGTGAGTTTATTTTGGTTCTTTGTGGATATTGTATCATTGTGGTTTGAGTTTGGTATGGTCTGAGGACCTTTTTTGCTAAAAACACTTGCCATTGCTTTGCCAGGCAAAAATAACACATTTTTTTTACTTTTTGAAAATGCCTGGAATGAGTAAAGTTTTCTCTTTGTGTTGTTGTTGTTTTGCAGATGCTCAATTATAAGAAGCCCAGCCAGTGCCTCCAGAAGGCACTCCTAATTTTAATATGTATCTGAAGCATGTTCTTGGCACTATCATGTTTAGTACATAATTGCACAAATATACGAGGGATAATGTTGAGTTACAGTGGCCATTGATTGGCACTTTTTTGATGAACAAAAGATTGGGTTTTTACAGGAACAGTTATTTAAAAGACGAAGTTGAGAGTCTGTGTTTGATACTCTCAGAACATGGCAGAAAGTAGCTAGACAGAGACGATTGAAGATGAAAAAAGATGCACGGAAGGGGAAGATGGAAACACTGATTTAAAAAGCTGTTGAATATGAGAGAGAAAAGCAAGAAGCAGGAGTTGAATGTGAATATAGGAAGTTTCAGTTGCATATTGATAAATCTTATTTGGCCCAAGAGGAAACAGATACTTTTGTGGAGGAATTGTTAGACACTTGATCCCCGCCTCCATATGCCTTGCAGAGGATATATCCTGCATTTCCCTTACAATCACAGCAGCCTGTCATATCTGCTCCAATTGTTCTCATATCTACTGCTGTTGTTTCAACTGCTTTGGCCCCAACATCCCCAGCTCCTTCTTTATCTTTGCCATATTTGGCAACTATGACTGTTAGCACACCTACTGTCTGGATTCTTGTACCCTCTCTTCTCTTTCCTCTGGTACAAGCACCAGCAACAATTGTACCTGGCACTTCAGTTGCTTCTCCTTCTAAGGTTTTACATCCTCCATGAATATTAAGACACCAGCATGTGGATTTGAGGATAGATATTGGATGAAATTTAAGGAGCGCATGGGCCCATTTGTGCGGTCTGAGGTGGGGATGAAGAAAAACAAGTAGTAGCTAATCAGGCTGCGCAGTGGGGTCGTAATCCCATTTATAGTGTGGAGGATGTTTGGGCAGTTATGCTAGATTTTGAGTCCTTTGTACAGCAGCATGCTCTTAAGCAAATGTCTGCTACGTTGATTGACCTTTGGCAGCAACATTTTGGAAATGATGCACCATAAATTTGATATGATATTAGAGATCATGTGTATGCTAGCGGTTTGGAGCCCAGCCAAGTTTTCGGGAATGTTACTACGGTAATTGCTTATAGTTGTAGGTTGCATGAGAAAAGTCATACCCTGGTGTCTCAGTTTCCGATGTAAAAGGTTCAGCCTATATATCACCCAGAAATACCAGAGTTAACGGATCAGCACGGTAATGTCACCAGACCGGGTGTGGCGGCCAATTTACAGGAACAATGGGTATACACTTCATGGAAAAGAAGTGAGGTTTTATTCCTTTAGACTCATTTGCCTGATCCAAGGAAGAATCCCACTGCCTATTACACAGAGATGACTGAAGCTGCCCCTTGTACTTTAATGACTCTTGTTGATATCGAAATGTTCTTTGGTCTTTTTGTTCCAGTTGATATTTGGAGACAGGATCATGTTGCGGAGTTGGGTGGCAACTGTGATCAGATTAGGAGATGGGATAAGGAAAGGAAGCCAGGTGATTAGTTTCGAGCAGAGATGCTTTTTTGCTCGGTTGCATAATTACATTAATGCATTCTCTTATTCAGCCGAATTAAAATGAGATGGGATAAGCTGATGGCTTGTCAACAGAAGAAGGATAAAAGTGAGTCTGATTTCTTCACTCGGTTTGAAGATACATTTCTGGACTAAAGTGGGCAGGATATGTCTATCGATGTAGGAGTTTGGTTGTTTGTTGACAGATTTGTTTCCAATCAGCTTCCTGAAATTACGACTCGTTTGCAGGCATCTGAGAGTACTTGGTCCACTTCTTCTCCCTGTGTTATTTTGAATATGGCATAATATTATGAACACCGTGGCCAAAAGGAGAAGGAGAAGACAGATAAAAGCAGAAGGAGCTAATTACGAAGGTGTTGTTGCAGCAGCTGTGTAGGGGGAATGGTAGAGAACGTGGAGGTCTTGCCAGACAGCTACCACAGACTAGCAGGAAGCAAACCACATCACCTTTGGGGCCGAATCAGTGTGCATATAGTAAGGAGGAAGGCCATTGGCGTAGCGAATGTCCTGTGCTTTTGCAGAAGGTTGGGGTCCCTAGAGGGCAAGGTCCTCGTGGACAAGGTCATGGGACCGATAGAGCTGAGAGTGCTGCAGTTTCATAGGGTTGTTCTGATACCAACTACTTTGATGAACCTTGTGATGGAAAGTATTATCATGATGATTATGATACGGATGAGGTTACAGGGATGTCTTACAGCTAGAATAGCCAGGGATAGAGTGAGGGACCAGTTTTGATACCTGTTTTTCAGCGTGGTCCTTATGTCACTGCAGAATTGCAAGGCTCGACTGAGAAATTTCTGATGGACACAGGTGCTACAAAGAGTTCTGTTTCTCCGCATTTGGTCGCTGGGGCAGCTATAACTGGTCATAATATTGAATCAGTAGGGTTTTCAGGTATGCTGGTTGTAAGCTCAATTTCCTGACCCCTTGTACTGACTGTTGGTCCTTTCACTGTGGATTCCCTTTTTTCTGTTGACCTCAAATTGTGGAGAAAATTGAATGGGTTTGGATTTGTTGAAGTAATTGCATGCTACTATTTATTGTTCCCCGGAAGGTGTTTATATGAAGATGGGCCCAAATGTGAGTACTACACAGTGTCTGTCTCACCCATTTAATGTTGAATTTGCTAATGTCCCATCCACTTTATGGGTGGCAGGTGATACAGATGTAGGACTGTTATACATACCGCCAGTTTCAATACAGGTTAAAGACAATGCTATTTTGCCTAGTAATCGTCAGTATAATGTACCTCAGGCAGGAAAACAGGCTCTTCTACGGACCATTCAGGATTTGATACAAAAGGGTGTCTATAAAGAGACTTATGGCAATGTTTGTAATAGTCTTACTCTTCCGATTCTTAAACAGATGCCTTATGGTTCCCCTGATGATCAGGAGGATGTTTATCGTTTTGTGATTGACCTGTGCGAAGTTAACAATATTGTGGTCCCCCAGTTTCTGGTGGTTCCTGATATTACCACCTGTTAAAAATGGGGGTCTCTAGTTGGCAATGGCTGGCCACTGTACAAGTACGGACCCTTCTTCCTAAGTCAGAGTAAGGGGGCTACACCCTTTGATAACCCCTGCTCAACCCTGTGGTAGGGCTTATCTCAGAGGCAGTGTGTAAAGCATTTATGATCATACACAGTAACACAGTGAGGAACACTACAAAGGTACAACACACAAGTAGGTATATAAAATAAGTATATTTATATATAGGCTTAACACACGACCAATAATGTTAAAAAGCCACCATACTGTAAAATAGGGTTATTCTTGAAATGCTGTAAAAATAGTTCAGAGTGTGCAAATAGGAGTTCTCTGTGACCCTTTTACTTTCAAAGTACCTGGATTTTGAAGCAAAACCAACAAAATGTTGCAAACGAGCTGTAGCAATGATTTTCCTCACGCGAGGCCGGCGATGCATTGAATCCTTGCCGCAAGGGAGGATGATGCGCAGGTCTGCGGATGTGTGCGGGACAAAGCGACAAACGTCTTCACGCTAGGCCAGCGAGGCATTGAATCCTTGCCGCAAGGGGGGATGATGCCCTGGACCTGTAGCGTGTGTGACCCTGTTGCGATGTGAAGAAATGGTGCCCCGCGAAGGAGCGACGATCCGGGTGCGATGCAATGAAAATGGCGGACGCACAACGCCCGCACTGCGATGTCATGATGTGACGATCTTGAGGAGATGATACGGGTTATCAAGCACTCGACAGCCCGCAAACGTGTGATGCGATGATCTTTGGGTGTTAGAGAGCACCTTGTGGACCGCAAGCGTGCAATGCGTTGGTTCTTGGTTTGCGAGCGCTCGGCGGCTGCAGCACAGTGATTTTTCTTACGCTCTTCAGCTGCGGCGGCTTGCAAACGGGCGTTAGCAACGATTTCAGCACTCTCTTCTCTGGAGTAGAACTAGAGGCCCTGGAACTCACAGGGGCCTCACCTTCAGATAGAAATCCTCGCTGGGAGGAATCAGGAGGCTGGTGGTGTAGTCAGATGTGCCTGACTACAGACAGCAGGAGGCAAGCTCTCTTCTAGCCCTTGGGCGATTGCTTTAGCAAATTAAAAGTTCTCTCAAAGTCCTTTTCCCTCTTATTCTAATCCAGGAGAAACTACTGCAGGCCCATCCAAGAAATAGCACACAATCATAAGGACAGTCCTCTCCTGCAGATTCCTTCATTTAAATGGACAGAGGTTCTTCTTGACATCCAGGAGCAATACAAAAATCAGGGGTTTGGGCACAGATATTTATACCCCAAAAGTCTTTGTTCTAAAAAGTTACTAGTCACTGAATCCAGCCAGAACCAGTTCTGCTTGGACCTGGAGCACTTTGTTTACCAGGCTGCATCCTTCCTTTCAGAAAGAGGGGGTCCCCTCTAAACCCAGACAGTCAATACACATAACAGCAGAGCACACTGGAAGGCTTAGGCAAGAAAATACCTACCTTTTAAAAGTGGTATTTTCAAACACAGAATATTAAAACCAACTTCGCTAAAATATGTATTTTATGATTCTGAGCTCAGGCACACTAAACTCGAATTTCTACCATGTTCCCTGAGTCAGTTAGGACTATAAGATGTAATAGTCAGACTGCCCATTCTAGCCTATGGAGAACAGGCAGCCTTGCAGCAGTGAAAAACGAAATGGGGTGTATTTCACTACCAGGACATGATACATATATCAAGCCATGTCCTACCTTACACACACAATGCACCCTACCATAGGGGGTGACTGATTTGATGCTAAGGGAAGGTTCAGGGGCTGGGAAGTGTTGGCACTCCACAGCCAAGATGGCAGTTTTGGACTGCACACAGACACTGCAGTGGCAGGTCTGAGATACACTTTACAAGCTGCTTCTGTGGGTGGCGCAAACCAGCGCTGCAGGCCCACCAGCAGTATTTGGGTTACCAGCCCTGGCCACACACAGGCCACACTACTAGGGACTAACAGGTAAACCAAATAAACCAACCAGGGATATACCAATTCACAGTTATACTTATACAGGGAGCATTTGCGCTGTAGCACTGAAAGGCAGTGGCACAACACCCAGAGCATCTAATTCCAGCAAAAACAGAGGAGATAACAGCGAAACATGGAAGGGAGACCCACGCCAATGGTGCCAGGTCTAATACCACCCATTGACAATGATTCCTTCTACTGCTAAATTCTTTTCTGTTAATGATTTGAAAAATGCATTCTTCAGTATCCCTATTCATCCAGATAATAGATATCTGTTTGGGTTCACTCTAGCTGATAGGAGCTTTAAGTTCTTTTGAGCTCCTCAGGGCTATACAGAGAGTCCTAGTATGTTTAGTCAAGCTTTAAAGAGTCAGTTGGATTCTGTTAGAAATGGGGTCTCTAGTTGGCAGAGGTAGGTACCCTTGTCTAAATAGGGACCCTTGCTTCTAGTCAGGGTAAAGGGGCTACACTCCTAAATAACCCCTGCTCACCCCCTTGGTAGCTTGGCACGACCAGACAGGCCTATCTCAGAGGCAGTGTGTAAAGCATTTGTGAACGCATACAGTAATACAGTGAAAACACTACAAATGGACACCACACCAAATTAGAAAAATAAGTAATCTTTACTAGACTTAATACAAGACCAAACGACAAAAATCCACACTAGTGTAATCAAAAATAAGTCTTTAAAATAGTAGAAAATAGCTTAGTTCGATGTAGATGATAAATGTGACACTTTACTGTCAAAGTACCTTAAATGCATCTCACAATGCAAACAAAAGGGTCACAGGGAAGTTGATGCGCTGTTCCATACACTCAGGGGAGTGGATGCGTTGGTTCCTTACTGTGTGGAAAATTGATGCGTCATTTCTTACTGCGGCCCGGTGACAATGAGACAAGATGGTGCCTCGATGCGATGCGACAATCCGGTGCGATGCGACAAAATGGCATCAACATTGGATGCGATGGCCGTGCGTCAAACTTGGTAACTTCTGAGCCACTACAGGCCCTGCGAGACACTTCTCCGGTGATGCAATGGTGACCTCTGTGGCGGCGACACGCTTCTCCGGTGATGCGACATGCTTCGTCATTGATGCAAGGGCGAACAGCGGCACACTTCTTTGGCGATGCGATGGCAACTGCTGTGGCGGCAACACACTTCTCCTCAATGCATCGCACTTCCAGCTTTCCAGCTCCCAGTGACACATATTTTATTTATTTTTTATTTATTTTATATTCTTATAGAGCGCCAGATTAGACTCCCGAAGGGGTATCTCCGCGCTATTACTGTGCCACAGATTAGTGCTGTTACAAGAGAGTGGTTAGTATAGGGTAGCGAGGCCGGGAAGTGATTTATTTGTCAGAAAACAGATACGTTTTTAAGTTCTTCCGAAAACTCAGATGGCTGGAAATTGACCTGAGTTCTTGGGGTAAAGAATTCCAGAGTGTTGGGCCGGCATAAGCTAATGCACGGCCACCTTGTCTGGTCTTCTTTACTCTTGGTGTCTGCAGGAGCTGCTGTTGGCTGGAGCGCAAATGTCGTCCCGGGATGTAGGGCTGGAAGATCTTAATCATATGTTTCGGGCCCTCTCCTGTCAGGCTCTTATGGATGGTACATAAGATCTTAAAATGGACTCGCTTCCTAACTGGAAGCCAGTGGAGTCTCATCAGCAGGGGACTGGAAGGGGTCCTGGCTGGAGCATTCAGGACAACCCTTGCTGCTGTGTTTTGAATTATTTGCAATTTACTGAGCTGCTCCTCGTTAGCTCCGAGGAGCAGCCCGTTGCAATAATCCACCCTACTGATGACCAGAGCCTGCACGAGCGTTTTTCTGTGATGGTCTGGTATGTAGGGAAAGACTCGTCTCAGCATCCCGATAGCCCGGAAACAGGTACCAGCAACCTGATTGACATGCCCCTTAAAAGTAAGTTGCTGGTCAAAGAGCACTCCCAGGTTCCTGATGGAGCTCTTGGGAGTGGGGACAGGACCTAGTTCCACGGGCCACCAGTCAGAGGACCAATATGTTGCCGCTTGTCCAAAACACATGACCTCCGTTTTCCCCACATTGCACTGCAGACGGTTAGTTGACATCCAGTCTGCTATGGCTCTCATCCCATCTGCAAAAGATCTTTTTATTGCAGATGTGAGGGTTTTGAAAGGGAAAAGGAGTTGGGTGTCGTCAGCATACGACACCGGGGTGAACCCGAAAGATCTAGCTAAGTTGGCTAGGGGTGCCACATACACATTGAAAAGTGTAGGACTAAGGCATGAGCCTTGTGGCACTCCCTTATTGAGCTCCCTTAGTGTGGATTTGTGGGAGCCCAGCCTAACTTCTTGGACACGACCAGTCAAAAAGCTCCTCAACCAAGTCAAAGCCTCTCCCACCACACCCACCTCACCTAGGCGGTCAAGAAGCACTGTGTGAGACACCGTATCGAAAGACATAGTCTTCTCAGAGGGCCCAAACAACAGTAGGCACCTTCTGCAGGTAGAGCTGGTGGTGAAGTCTTGTATCCCTGAGACTTCAGGTAGAAGAAACGCACACTTCAAGCCCTTGGAGATTCTTCTTCAAGATGATGAAAAGTTCACAAAAGTCCTCTTCCCCTGTTCTTGGCAAATAAAGTAACCACTGCAGGCCAACCCCAGAAATAGCACAGCACAAAGGCGGTTTCCTCCTTCAGCTTTTTTGGTTCTTCTCCTTGGCAAAGGTTTGTCTTGGTTCCCAGAAGTGATCTAAAGTTTTGGGATATGGGCCCCCTACTCTCTATACAATGAGGGCTCAGGTCAGTAAAAAGAAATCTCTGCCCCTACTCTCTTCAATGCAGGCCCTATTCAGCCCAGCCCTGACCCACCAGACTGCTGGAGCTAAGGCCCTTTCCAGCCCCCCTGTCACTCACAACCCAGACATGGAATACGCAAACCTAGCAGAGGCATGCTGGATGGTTAGGCACGAAAATACCTACTTTCTAAAAGTGGCATTTTCAAACTCAGAATGTAAAAATCATCCACACTAAAAGATGTATTTTAATATTCTTAGTTCAGGCAGACTAAACTCGAATGTCTACCTTGTTTCCTGGGTCAGTTAGGATAATAAGATGCTATAATCAAACTGCCCATTCTGGCCTATGGGAACAGGTAGCCTTGCAGAAATGAAAAATGAAATTGGCTATAATTCACCATCAGGACATGCACACACATCAGGACATGTCCTACCTTTTACATACAATGCACCCTGCCCATGGGGGTACCTTGGGCCTACCTTAGGGGTGACTAACATGTAGAAAAGGGGAGTTTTTGGGACTGGCAGGTGTGTGCACTTGCCAAATCGACATGGCAGCCCCAGGCTGCACACATGTTCTGCAATGGCAGGCCTGAACCATATTTTACAAGCTGCTTCTGTGGGTCGCAGAATCAGTGCTGCAAGCCCACCAGCAAGATTTGATTTACAGGCCCTAGGCACACATGGTGCACTGTACTAGGGTCTGACAAGAAAATCAAATAAGCCAATCTTGGAGTCACTAATCCATTGCATCAATTTACAATAGGGAGCACTTGCACTTTGGCACTGAATAGCAGTGGCAAAGTGCCCAAAGCATATAGACCAGCAAAAACACAGCAAAAACACAGGAGGCAACAGCAAAAAATGGAAGGGATACCAACGTCAATGGTGCCAGGTCAAACAGATCCTCTTTTGCTTCCCTCAGGTAAAGTATTGGTGCAGTATGTTTATGACTCGCTCATTGCTTCCGACACAGAACAAGGTTGCAAAGACTGTATAGTTAAATTGTTATTGCACTTGGTCCATCATGGACATAAGATTTCCCTTTCTAAATTTCTGTTTTGTTGACAGGATGTCACCTATTTAGGTCACCTACTGTCGACGGAGGGTAGGAGATTGACTACCAAGTGCATCAGTACTATTGGTAAAATGCCCCTTCCACAAACTCAACCAGATGTGCGCTCTTTAATAGGTATCACTTCCTACTGTCGCCAGGGGATACTTAATTACTCCCTACTAATAAAATCTATGCTTGCATTAACAACGAAAGAAGTGCATGAGCCTTTGCCTTGGATGCCTGAATGTCATATTGAAGCTTTTGTGTGCTTTGACACTTCCCAAGAAATTGGCAATTGTGAAGTGTAGTACCCACCGGAAGGTCACTGATGATATAGGTAGAGGAAATAGTTTTGCATATCCGACAGCTAAGGAAACGGCCTGGACAAAGATGAAAAGAATTTTTGGAGCAGGTCCAGCAAGGTGAGTTCCTGAGGTTCTCATATTTGAAGATACTCTTTAAAGTGCAAAGGAAATACAAAGTGAAGTCACGATAGAGGAGTTAGTAGAATGGAAGGAAAGTACAGCACAGTTGAATGAGGAAGGATGTTGGATTGATAAATCTGAGAAATAGAGATGGATGTTACCAGATGCATATGTTCTTCCTGTGGCTACTATGGCTCACGGTCCAGCTCATATTCGTGCAAAAGGCATTTGTAAATTGCCATACCCCGTATGGCAAAATAACAATATCTCTAAGACAGCTGTGCATTTAGTGAAGTATTGTATGGTATGCATGATGCAAAATCCTGGGAAATGTTCCCCTACTCTGCCTGGTAATTTTACCCCACCCACCTTCCCTTTTGAAGTCCTTCAAATGGATTATATTGAGTTAGAGAGATGTAATAATTTGAAATATGTTTTGGAGGTTGTATGTACCTTCAGCAAATGGGTTGAAGCTTATCCCATGAAAGACAATACACCATTACAACTGCAAAGGTATTACTGAATGAGTTCTTTCCTCGTTTCAACTTGCCCCGAGTGGTCTGGAGTGACAACGGTAGTCATTTTAATGCAAAATTGATTGACTTTATTTGTGAGGATCTTCATGTGAAGCAGAAATTTCATGCCACCTATCATCCACAGTCAGCAGGTTTGGTTGCAAAGTACAATGGTACTCTCAAACTTAAATTGGCAAAAATTCAGGAGACAACAGGGCTATCTTGGAAAGTTGACAGAAAGTTTACGTTCTATTCACCAACAGGGGCAGGATACCCTGCAGTCTACACCAGAGGGACCCGGCCATGACATTCAGCCTGGTGATTTTGTCTTACTCCGGAATTTCCAGCGAAAAAAAGTTTGGAGCTGCGTTGGAAGGGGCCGGAGCAGGTCCCATTAGTGACTCGTACAGCTGTGAAGGTTGCTGGTCGAAAGAACTGGGTGCATGCCTTCCACTGCAGAAGGGTTCCTTTACACCTACCCTACAACCAGTGGGTCAAGGACGGCATCTGGGACTCTGAGACTGAACAGGTTCCTCGGTTTGTCCCTTTCAGTGAATCCCAACTAATGTGGACTCAGATGGATAAGGAAAATGATGAAGTGTTGAATGCGGCTGTTCCTCCAGAAATACGAGCTATCAAAGAGACGTTTCTCACCGAGCCTACAGTGTCTTGGGCTACCAGATACAATTGGCGCCCTCGGCTGAGGGAGAGGGCATACAAGGAGAAAGAGATTAGGGATGGACTGCATAAGATAGGTTGTACTGAGTTATAGTACCAGCGGAGATTTATTACAGCTTGGTGAAGGATCTTTTGCTTATTTTAGTTAGTTGTTTGAACATTAGATAGGGAAGACCGAAAGTATACAGTAGAGGAATACCATTGTGATTGATGTGGGATACAAGCGTAGGACAGAGCAAGCTCCACTGCCAGCGCTCAAGAGCGCCAATGTATTGATGGTCAATAGGAGCCTGTACCAGTGAGGCTCTGACGGACACTGGGAACTTACATATATCCTATGCATTTTTCTCCATTTCATCATTCCTTAATCATCCTTTTGGCAGGTTGGTTGCTGAGTAAGAGCAACCAGTGGATCTTGTTGCCTCGCATAATGTGGTGTAGACCCGTAAGGAGAAAATAACATGTGTTGTTGTTGTGGGTTTATTGCTCATCATATTGTGTGGTGTATCATGGTTTTTGGAAAATGATCAAAATGTACCTTTACGTAGTAAGAGTAAGGTTATCTCCCCAACAAGAAATAGAAGACCAGTCCAGAGCAATGTATTTTTAGAGACACATAAGAGGTTCTTTGGGAAGGGACCACCTGTTACCCCACTCAATCTGTTACTAGCCTATGGACTGTATACCCTTTATCCCTTGTGAACTATACATATACTCAGCCACCCGATTTTGTGGAAGTAAAAGGAGTGTTTGGGTTTGGTTACTCAGGGCCATGCCTTTATCATAGAAAGCCATTGAAAGAAGGTTTACCTGGTGGTGATAATCATAAGTACTGTGATAATTTCTATATGGATAAACAGAATATAACGTTGGTGGGTTGGCATTACAAGGAATTGACAGTTCCCCAAGAAGCTGGTTATTACCCTGCTTGTTGCCCAATTATCAACAGTACTGATACTTCATTGTATATAAATTGTTCAAGGATAGTGTTGTATAAGACTATGTTCCCCTTAGTGAATGGGGAAGACCCTAGTACCTTTGGGATGAATTCCTGATATTCTGCCGTACATTATGAAAGACCAATTTATGCGCACCCAGGGTATTTCTTTTTGTCTAACAGGACTTTTTCAAATGTCCATAATGGTATGGATGATGTGGCCCTTAAGATGGTACTACCATTGGGTGTACCTTGTAAATGGCCAAAGCCCAAAGTTAGATGGATTAGAAGAACTCTGAACAAAAAGTTCTGTGAAGGGGTGACAGATATATAGGTCAATAATTACAGCAATGCTATTACTTTTGGCTACATCCTTTCCTCTATTTTCACATTGGGTAGTACCTCTATGGCTCGAGTTGAGAAGGCCAGAGGGTATTTTGGCTGCAAGCTCCAGAGTTTATCCAATACTAATGTGGTAGCTTTACGCAATATCACCACTCAGTTAGAGAATATGCAAATATTGTCTGAACAGACTAGTTATGCAGTGGATTTCCTTTTGGCTAAGAGTGGTGGTGTATGTGCGATAGTAGGTGATCAGTGTTTAGTCGGGATAACAAATATGGAGAGAAATATTACTCAACTCATTTTAGATATCCTTGACAATGTCAAAGGGAAGGTAAGTGGGTATTGGAGTTGTCCCTTTTTGGTGGTTGGGGCTGGATTCTTGAAAAAGTAATTTATTTGATAGTAGTATTTGTGCTTTATTGTGCCTTTATTCAGAGATTTCCCTTCAGTTTCTCCTATTGCACCACCATTTTGATCCCTAAACAAGAAATATCAATTCATGATACCAATGCTGCCATTATGGTCCATAAAGTCATAGAGGACCTTACGCAGATAAATGAGGACTTTTTTTTAGACTTCTTCACTCCTTACAGTTTCCCTTTCCGATACTGTGAACATGGAATGCTCATAAGAATTTATTGTTATTAGTGTTTATGGTTTCCTGTTTTCCTGGTTTTCTGTTTTCCTCATTGCTGTTAGAAAATATGCTAGCTCATTCTAAAAGCAGGGTCGGTGAGACTAGAACTATCTATGCTATTGTATTATCCTATGTAAGTATTCTTTTTAGGCACCATTTTGAAACTAATCCATTGCTATTTCTGAGTTTCATTTCTCCAAGGTTGGGTTTTGCTTCACTAATGAATAGACTGTTCTTATTAGCGCATACCTTTCTCTCTAGATAGAGGCCTTCTCCCACTTGTCTGGTGACGGGCCCATCTTGAACATCCTTGGACTTGGTAAGTTTGTGTGAGATATGAGAACTGAAACTTATTTATTTGTATTTCACTGTTTACCTGAACCTGTCTGGAAAATGGGTGTGTTCTAGCCCACTTACAAGATGTATACAATGTATCTTTATACTTGTAGATCTCAGTCCCATTGCAGCACTCCTAGTGACAGGGCAGACTGGGCTCCACACTGAGTGTATCTGAATAAACAGTTATTGGTTTGTATTCTCTACTGTCTGACCAATTCTTCCTTTTGTATGGAAGGCTGAGAGGTGGTCATTAGTGACCCAAGTGACCCTAATCCGGCCACTTCCTTCAGCAATGTGTTAAGTATTTGTGCAATAGAACAACAGTAAAACAGTGAAAACACCAAAAAAAGACTCCATATGAGTTTAGAAAATAGATTATGATTTTATGAATAAAAAGAGACCAAAAACGACAAACATACAATCAGTAGAAGTAGAGAGGATGGATTTTTAAAGATTAAGTGCAAAAATAACGCTTAGAATAACTTAGCGCTTTAAGAGTTAATTGGTCGCTCTGGATAGGGACAAAGTCAAGAGTTCAGGCTGCCCACATCAGAGCACAGGCCGGGTACTGGACCCATGCCTTGCCAGCTGAGCAAAAGTTGCAAACATGAGATGCTGGATACAGCGATGTTGTCAGTTCCGCTGTCGAGAAGATACATTGATTTTCTCCATGCATTGATGGCAATGTGCCAGGTTCCAAACATGAAGCATAGGTTCTGGGATGCTTTGATTCCCTGATTCCCTAGCCAATGCGTCCGGTTTCTCCATGCCGTTGAAGGGATGCATCGATCGTACTTCAGCAGTGGCGGTGTTGCTGTGTTATATGCACCGGTTCCGATAATGCTGCTTGGACCCCAAGTACGATGCACTGATTTGGTTCCTACTTCGGCAGTGATGCGTTGATTCTACTTGCCAGAGCAGAGGCTGCGTGTTTCACTGGAGAAAGCACCTGGAGTCACTTCCAATGACCCAGGAGCAGGGTTTAAGACTTTGATGTCCCTGAGTCCTTCAAGAACAGGAGGTTAGTCAGCTGGCCCTTAGAGAGGGAGCAAGCAGGCTGCAGAGAGCACAGCAAGGCAGCAGTCTTCCAGATCAGCAGTCCAGCAAGTAGCAAACCTTAGCACAACAGTCCATCTTCTTGTCAAAGTGGTTTCAGGTCCAGGAGTGGACTAAGTTGGCATGGTCAGAGGTCCGGTACTTATACCCAGTTGTGTCTTTGAAGTGGGGGTGCATTCAAAGAGGTCCCTTCATCCTGCCCTGTCCCCAGACTCACTACAGTGGGTTATGCCAATCGTTGTGTATGTTCAGAGCACAGCCAATTCAGGTGTATGTGTGAGGCTGTGCCAGCCCCTCCCAGAAAAGAATATACAAAGTGAACAGTCACCCAGCCAGTGATGAGAGACCAGCAGCAGACACCAAAGAGCTAAGTGGCATTTTCAGAATGGTTTCTACAAATCCAATGTCATCATTAAAGAGGAGTTTTCATTATCATTCCAGAGGTACTAAACAGAATATATTTACCTCGTCTGAATGAGGAATTACAGCTTATTAGGTGTAATAAGGATTTCCCAATATTAACCTGTGGGGTTGGCTTCTCAGTAGCAGAAAACAAGTTTGGGAGTTTTTCACTACCTGACCATATAAAACTAAAAAGGAGAGGTCCTCCCTTTTAGTTAAACGCCACCTTACCTGATGGGCTACTTAGGGGCTTCCTCAAAGGTCACTTATATTTAATAAAAGATGAGTTTAAGGCTTGGCAATGGGCTTTGAATGCCAAGTCGGAGTGGCAATGTAAACTGCACACACATGCTCTGCAGTGGCAGGCCTGAGCCTTGTTCAAAGTGCTACTTGTGTGAGGGGCACAAAAAGTGCAGCAGGTCGACTAGAAGCATTTAATTTACAGGCCCTGTAAATACATGCCTATAAAGATATGCCCATGTTGAGAATACCTTTAAAGGAAAGATAAGGTGATATTTTAACAGTTAGGGCAACGCGCTTCTACTCCCTCAACGGAAAGAATATGATAATCTGAGACCTCAAGATATTCTTTATAGAAGACACACAAACTCCCCTGTGTAGTGTTCTATCAAAATATTTAATAAGGTAGGCTGACTGAGAAGCTAGGACAATTACAGGTGCAAAGTCATTTTTCAGTGATGTCTCTGATTAAAAAAAACAGTCTAAATTGGACTCTTTAATTATATACTGGTCTTCAAAATAGCGTTCAACTAAAGACTTTACATTGAGAGGTGCACATTTATGAGATGGTGAAGGAGCCTTGGGAAACTAACATTGGAATAGTGACCTTTGGAGTATGACACATGAATTGACCTGAGCAACTTAACACGAGGACGCTGCATCTGGGACTTAAACTGGCAATATATGAAGACATGGTTTCTGTTACATTGAGATTGCCATTTGGACAAGGATGTGGAGACCCTGATTCATGGACCTTGTGACTGATACTGATATTGGGATACACAAATGGACTCTAACATTGGAATATGGAGATACATACACTCTGTCACTGAGAAGGGCACTGAAAGTTCAACAAGTTCTCTAGCACTGGTAGGTGAGGGTACAGAGAAATTAATGCATGGATGCATTGCTAGGCCTGTGAAATAAGACTAGAAGACCATGGACACTTGGATCCTGGGCATAAGAACAAACATCGACAGTACAAACTAAACACCATTGTTCTTTAACAGCTTTTAGCACCAAGAGGGCATAACATTGGCAATTGCTGTTCATCAGCATAACTTCCTAAATGTTATTGTTGGGACAATAAAGCAGCATGTAAGCTTCCAACATGGGAATTCCTCAGCCCTGCCAAAATTAACAAGAACTCTGCCTCCTGTACATTCCCAGAACCTTTACAGTTTACAGTACTGCAAAAAGATCATATGCTTGTTGCTGTCACAATAAAGAAAGAGGAGCATCAAACAGGATAAGCCTGCTGCATTTGAAGGAGATTACAGACTCATCTGTCTTTTTTGTTTGTGCATTCTTCATCATTTAACTCCTTTGGTGCTCATGACGGAAAAGTTTTGTCATGAGCACCGGTGCTCCTGTGCTCACGACAGAACCATTCCGTCATGAGGACAGGGGCATGAAATCCCTCTGCTGTAAACAGCAGAGGGATTTCCATTGTTTTTATTTTTAGGCCTCGGGAGGTGGGGAAGAGCTTCCCCAACCTCCCAAGGCCCTTCCCTAATTTTCAATGTAATGACGAGCACGCGCATGGCGCGTCATTACATTGAAAAAGGAACTGAAACTTAGTTTCAGTTTCAGTGTTTGAGTGCTTGTGGGACCGAAAAACTTGGGAGAGCTATCGTTGGAAAGGGCAGAATCTCCCCTTTCCAATGGTACCCTTCCCTAGTGGATACACCCTTGGGGATCAGCCCAGGAGGGCGATCCCCAAGCAGGGATCCACCAATTAGCACCAGGGGGCAAGGGCCTTTGCTCCCCCCATTGTTTTTAGTTCAAAAAAGTATTTCTACCCCTCTGGTGGGCATATGGGGCAATAGCCCCAAACTGCACCTGCAAGGGGGGGGGGCAGAAAGCCCACTAGCACCAGGGATTTTTTTCCAAAAATGTACTCAGGGTGGGGGCTGCCCAAAACGGGCATGCCAATACCCTCACCACCTCACCAAAAAATTACAATCTTTCTGCCCCCTCTGGGGGACATATGGGGGCAGTAGCCCCTAATTTGTACCCAAAAGGGCAGAAAGCTCACTAGCACCAGGGATTTATTTGCCGCAATTTTAGTTAGGGTGGGGACTGCCCAAAACAAGCATGCCAATGCCCCCACCCCCCACCAAAATCACAGTTTTTCTGCACCGCCGTGGGGTCAAAACCCCACTAGACACCAGGGATTTATTTTGGGCAATTGAAATTAGGGTGGGGGGGGGCATTGACATGCCTGTTTTGGGCAGCCCCCCCCCGGGGGGCAGAAAGCTAATTAGATGTGAGGGATTTTGTTTTGGCAATTTTGCTTAGGGTGGGGCCACCCAAAATGGGCATTCCAATGCCCCCGCCCCCTGCCAAAATTAGAGCCTTTCTGCCCCCGTGGGGGGCAGATGGGGGCCACTACCCCAAATAGCCATAAAAAGGCTTAGCACGGGGGGATAAGCCCTTGCAGCGAAGGGTGTAAGATGCATTGCCTGCCACCTGCCTAGTCAGTGTAGAGGCAGCCACATAAAGAGAAAGAGAACACTACAAAGTGAATTTCTGGCCCCAGATTGTACCAGCACAACTCCCTGCTAGTGGTTTAGAGTTCAAACAATTCTTAACCTGTAAAAGTATTAGTGCAGGGTACGTAGGTGTTTATTTGGAAGCCATCAAAGCATTTCTGAATACGCCTCCTGCCAAATACCAAGGCCGCCTTGTAACTCATTCTTCTACCACCGTACATTTCCTGTGTCATTTATTTTGCTCTTGAGGTTCTTTTTAATCCATGCTATACTATTTTATCTCTGTCTCCCGATATTTCTCTTCCACCATCGGTATCCCTTCCTATCGTTTGGTCAAGGTCAAAGTCTGATAATAAAAATTAAGTCCAGGGCCCAAAAAACAGTGAAGGTGCCCACCTCCTTAAATCATCTACACAAATAAAGCATGGCCCACAGATGTGAGATCATATATGAGCACCTGCAGCTCTGTGGGAGTGCTGCTGACGGTCGGGCTTGGCTCCGCTGTGCTTCCTGTTCTCCCCGTGATTTGCGAGCCGGGCTTAGCTCCGCTCTGGGTCTGGCCGGGCTTGGCTCCGCCGGGCCGTTGCTAAACTACAAACCCCAGCAGCCCCAGCACAGCAAGGACGCCGCTGACAACGAACTGAAGGCGCAAGGAGGCGCTTAAAGGCTTCCCTGGTACTGAGTCCAGGGGGAACCACCTGCAGCTGTGTGGGAGTGCTGCTGACGGCCGGGCTTGGCTCCGCTGTGCGTCCTGTTCTCCCCGTGATTTGCGAGCCGGGCTTAGCTCCGCTCTGGGTCTGGCCGGGCTTGGCTCCGCCGGGCCATTGCTAAACTGCAAACCCCAGCAGCCCCAGCGCGGCAAGGACGCCGCTGACGACGAACTGAAGGCGCAAGGAGGCGCTTAAAGGCTTCCCTGGTGCTGAGTCCAGGGGGAACCACCTGCAGCTGTGTGGGAGGGCTGCTGACGGCCGGACTTGGCCCCGCTGTGCTTCCTGTTTCCCCCGTGATTTGCGAGCCGGGCTTAGCTCCGCTCTGGGTCTGGCCGGGCTTGGCTCCGCCGGGCCGTTGCTAAACTACAAACCCCAGCAGCCCCAGCGCGGCAAGGACGCCGCTGACGACAAACTGAAGGCGCAAGGAGGCGCTTAAAGGCTTCCCTGGTGCTGAGTCCAGGGGGAACCACCTGCAGCTGTGTGGGTATGCTGCTGATGGCCGGGCTTGGCTCCGCTGTGCTTCCTGTTCTCCCCGTGATTTACGAGCCGGGCTTAGCTCCGCTCTGGGTCTGGCCGGGCTTGGCTCCGCCGGGCCGTTGCTAAACTACAAACCCCAGCAGCCCCAGCTCGGCAAGGACGCCGCTGACGATGAACTGAAGGCGCAAGGAGGCGCTTAAAGGCTTCCCTGGTGCTGAGTCCAGGGGGAACCACCTGCAGCTGTGTGGGAGTGCTGCTGACGGCCGGGCTTGGCTCCGCTGTGCTTCCTGTTCTCCCCGTGATTTGCGAGCCGGGCTTAGCTCCGCTCCGGGTCTGGCCGGGCTTGGCTCCGCCGGGCCGTTGCTAAACTACAAACCCCAGCAGCCCCAGCGCGGCAAGGACGCCGCTGACGACGAACTGAAGGCGCAAGGAGGCGCTTAAAGGTTTCCCTGGTCCCTCGTCCCGCGGGACGCGCGCGGGCGCGCCCGGGAGAAGCCCGGGACAAGGGCGGGCCCTCTGTGGCCATCAGAGGCCGGAAGAGACTGGGCTGGGCCTGAGACCCTGGTTTACTTGTACCAACCTCTTTCTTTTAAAGTAACAAGTGAGACTTTGATCTTTTAATCCTTTTTAATATTTATGTTTAGTCGCATTGCTACTTATTCACATACTGTTTCTATTTAGGATGTCTAAGGCTAAAAATGATAAAGCTGCATCGGGACATAGTACCATTGACAATTACATGGAAAAAAAAGTCACCCAAATCAACAGTGAACGTCGGGCATCTCTAGGGAAAGGGACCCCTGCCACATTACTGGGTGAGACGCCGCCTCTGATAGCGATGGTCGCTGAGGGAGAGGCCAGCGTCAATGATGCTGTCAGAGAAAACCCAGTTACACCGATTGTGGTCAGGGCTGAGGTCCATTTAGAACACCATGATACTTCTAGTGAGGACTTGGAGGAAGCTCCGCCTGCCATAAGGCCGGTTCGCAACTGTAGGTGAACACAGATAAAAGGGGGTGGTAAACAGAAGAAAAAAACTAATACTGGAGATTCTGCTATTGTTATTGTCCCACTTAATAACCCCTTTGTGTTTATTGGAAACAAGGAGAACAAGGAGAATATCTTACATGCTAACATTGCACAACTGGTGGCCCTCGTAAAAAACCTGGAGTCCAAATTGGAATCTAAGGTAGAGGGGGCTATCAGACATTTGACCACCAAGATAGACACTCTAACAGCTGAGGTATCCAGGCTTGGTGGCCTGGTATCTTCGTACCAGGCTGCAGTTACTGGATTAAGGGACAACTCTGGGGAAGGTAGGCAGGCAGGGATGGTGCGGGGAAAAACTCAGTCAAATTCCACTAATACGACGGCGGTACCTACCACCGTGAGCGGGGCACTATCAAAAGCAACTACACCAGCCCCCCAAGTAATAATGGATCCACAGATTCAATCTAACCCTGTCTTAAGACAGGGATCAGATAGCAGGCCGCACAGGAGTAAACCCTATCTTAACCTACCACCAGACTGTGCGCCATTTGTGGTAGTCCTATGACGAGTCTCATGCCTCACTAAAAAACAAAACAGTGTCATGGCCTAATAAAAATTGTGGCTTTCCAATTGCATATTCTGATCAGATAGTGGCAGTTAGACGGGTGAACTGGGTGGGCCCATCGAAAAAAATGGGAAGCGGAGACTGCATTGTTGTGAACTTCAAACATCCCCAACATGTGGCCACCGCTCTCTTAAGAGCTTCCTCATTGATATATAATGAGAGCAGTATATATGTCCGACCTCTGGGGTATTTCTATGCTCATCTTTGTCATAACCCCCCCCAATAAAGATTGTTTAGTCCAGTGGCTGAAACTCAGATCCAGGTTATGGACACCCGCTTCCAGTACAATATTGTTAATCCGAGGGGATTTGGAAACGTTACCAACACACAGAATAGACCCAATTTTGTGGCCCAACCGAATTTTGGGGCTAATATCAACACACAGAACCGATACGATCTTTTATCTGGCCTGGACATGTGTGACTGACATGAGACCCCTGTGGGTCAGGGCAACTCAATTTCAGATGAATTGGTAACTACTCCGAACTCACAGGAAAAAAATTGTGAAAGCAA
Source organism: Lissotriton vulgaris (assembly GCF_964263255.1). Classification (NCBI taxonomy): domain Eukaryota; kingdom Metazoa; phylum Chordata; class Amphibia; order Caudata; family Salamandridae; genus Lissotriton; species Lissotriton vulgaris. The sequence goes on from NW_028244074.1 coordinate 228,800, forward strand.
TATTATATCATGGAACATTGCGGGGTTGGCTGCAAAAATGGCAGACATAAATTGGGTCAACCACATTAAGCAATTTAAAGTTATCTGCCTACAAGAGACATGGCTGGTTGATTGTGACTTTTTTCTAGAAGAGTATAAAGCCTTCTATGTCCCGGCCACACCATCATTAAGAGGCAGACCTAAGGGGGGACTGGTGATTTTTGTTTCTATCCTTGTTACCTGTAAAATCAGTAGAATTGATGCAAACGATCCTGGTATGATGAGTTTGGTTTTAACTGGGGATCACCGCCAAGTATGTTTAGTGAATTTTTATAATGCTGTCAATGTCACCTCAGTATCTAACCCTGTATCTGCCCTGCATGCTTTTGTCACTTCCTCTCTAAAGGATTTTAATCATAGCCTCATGATTGTGGGGGATCTCAATGTACCTCTGTGTGGAGATCCTCTGCATAAATGCATAAATGACTTAAATTGTGAGCGCATGGAGGGACTCCACTTGGAACACACAATGGCTGGGGAACTATGCAATGCTCTCCTTGATAACCTGGACCTCTCCCTGGCCATGACACTCAGGGATCCATTGAAATGTTTTGACACTCCCACCTTTAAGGGGCATGGGAGGGGTACCTTTATTGATCACATGCTGTTGTCAACGTCACTGCTGCCTTTCTTAGATTCGTTTGATATTGCACCAAGCGAATTTAGTGACCATAATCCTTTAACAATTCGTCTGAAGGGACCTTGGTTTACTAAGGAAAGACAGATATGTAAGACCGGGAGGTTGGATACCACAGATGGGAGGCGGCGACTTAAATGGTCAATGGTGACCCCAGACTTACTGTACAAAAATATTATAGACACGTGTACTGAGGATATCGTGAACTGCACTCAGGTGGAGGCAGACCCACGTCAGGTTCTAACTGCTTATCAAAATCTGTCGGAGAAGGTGTCAGAACTGATGTCGGTTCCAGCAAAGAGGAATGTGGAAAAATGTGGGCCAAGATGGTTGAATCATGATTGCTCCAAAGCTGCTCGTAACCTTAGGCTGGCAGTGGCAGCTATTCCGAGAGTGCAGGAAAAGGTCAAACTGTGCCGTAGAGAATATAAGTCTATTCTTAAATCCCATAAGGAGTCGCTAAGAGTAGAAGCGTGGAATGAGTTACTTGATCCTTCTACCTTAAAATGCAGTACCAGATTTTGGACAATAATCAAAAAAACATTCTTGGTAGAAGACCCGGGTAATGGTCTGGACTGTTGTATTACTAGGGAAGAGTGGGAACTTCACTTCAAACAATTATACTCTTCTGGGCTGCTGGTTACAACTGAGAAATTACCTGATGCTAGGGGAGGTGCTATTAGGTTCACTAATGATGAAGTTAAGGTGGCTATTGAAGGACTTACTGCCGGAAAGGCCCCAGGGCCTGATGGGATCCCCCCGGATTTATATAAGTGTGACCCACACTTTTGGGTGCCCATCCTGTCTGCAGTATTTAACGCAGCTGCCAAAGTGGGCTGCCCTACCTTATGGGGACTATCAACGATTGTTCCCATTTTTAAAAAAGGAGATAAGGGCAGTCCTCATTGCTACCGGCCAATCTCACTAATTGACTCCATGGTCAAAACTATGGGGAGAATCCTACTACAGAGAATAACATGCTGGGCGACCGCAAATGACACCATGTCGATTTCTCAGTATGGTTTCTGTGGGGGGGGGGGGGGGGGGGGGGGGGCTCCACCATAACCCAGTGCCTTAACCTCTTCCTTGTATTGAGTAAATACACCACTGTACAGAGGGGAACTGTCCATCTTGCCTTCATGGACCTCTCTTCAGCCTTCAACTGTGTTAACAGGGGGGGGCTGTGGAGGTCCATGAGGGAGAAAGGTGTGGATCCAGGGTTAGTCGACTTTCCGGTGGATATGCACAGTAATACCAGTGCTAATGCCAGATATTCTGTAAACGGGGACACCACTGGTAATTTTGACATAAAGAAGGGAGTGCGTCAGGGTTGCATTCTTGCCTCCTTCCTTTTAAATTTGTATATTAATGATTTAGATGATTATCTACAGAATGTACAGGCAGATTGCCCTAGAGTTGGCAGGCGGGGTATTCCAGTTCTTTTATACGCAGATGATGCGGTTTTAATCTCAAGAACGGAGAAGGGACTCCAGGCTCTTTTAAATGCTTTCAATACTTTTATGTCTGACCGAAAGTTATTGGTCAACAACTCCAAATCATACATAATGCATGTTGGCCATAAACCCAAAAAGAATTTTATTTTTAAATTGAATGATGTCCCAATACCAGTTACAGAAACATTCTCATATCTTGGTGTCCTGTTTGATACCAAGCTCAATTGGGGTCCACACTTGGTCAGAAAGAAAGGTGAACTGACAAGGGCTAATGCTTCTGTTTTTAACTTTGCGACAAAACTGGGTAAGAAGCCAACAAACGCAATGACTAAGCTTTACAATGCCAAATCTGTTGCTACAGCTGCATATGGTAGTGAACTCTAGGGATATGTAACTGGAGAACAGTTGCAGGTTGTCGAAAACAATTTCCTAAAACGTCTACTTTGTGTCCCCACCAGTACACCCAACCTGACAGTACACGAAGAACTGGGAATCCAGTATCTAAGTGATATTTTTTCCTTAAGGCCTCTGATTTGCTGGGTGAAACTGTGGATAAATCAGGACATACCCCTTACCCATTTGATTGTAAGAGATCTTGTATCTCAGGACAAACACATGCATGTCCCGTGGTTAAAATATCTGAAAACTTGGTTTTCCAGGCTAGGTCGCCTGAATTTGTTTGTAAATCCTAGCGGAATTGTAAAAGGGGATATATTAGCAAACAAGCCTTCTATAAGGACAAGTTGGCTCAAAGGGAAAGTGAGGAGCTTACGAAGCCAAGAATCAGGAAATATGTGATGTTAAAAACCTGTGAAAGCATGGAGCCATATTTAATGAGTAATTTCACCTCTCATGAGAAATTCTTGTTGACTAGGTTTAGATTTGACATTTTCCATCATCTTCTAATTCGACCGAAGTCAGACATTTTTAATAAGGTTACAGCACCCTGTGGCTGCGACGGGAAGTCTCCTCAGGATATGCTGCATTTTATGTTTTTATGTAGGTTTTATGAATATCCCCGCCAACGTTATCTTGTTGCCCTCTTAAGGAAACTCAATTTTAACCAAATCAAACCTACCTTTTTTTACTTACAGCTTTTGTATAGTGATAGTGTTTTACAGGTTAAAGAATTTTAAAAATTAACTATCAAATTAAGGAACTGCCTAGACCAATGATGTTGTACTTACTATCTGCACTTTACCATGTATCTGGATCATCTTATTGACAATGGGTTACGTGTAATATAATTTTTGGATGTGATTATGAATTATTGTAACAGTATGAATAATGTTTTTAATTGCATTCTATATATGTGCACTTCTTATGTGAAATATAACCGAATAAAGTCTCTATTGAATTGAATTATATGAGCATCTGCTTGACTAGTGCTTTTCCTTTTTGAGTAGTAGAATTGCCACATTTACTTGCTGTGTCTGCGCCCATGTATCCCCAACAGTCTATGCTCACCTTGTCTTTCTGTTCTGTTTTCCGTTTCATTGAGGTCTCTCCTTCAGGAAGCAGATGCAGTTAGCGCAGCGCTGATAGTGGACTCGCATCTTTCTTTGCATCATGTCCGTGGGCTCACACCTGTGACTAAGTGCTTAGAGCTGCCTTTAAAACACATTCAGTTATAATCAATGATAGTTATTAAAATTAACCTGTAAATGCATCATTTGCCACACATTTTCCCAAAGGTGCCTTGATTGAGAATACACAACCCCATATGAACTTGCGTTTATATTCTATTCAGTTTTTAATTTTATTGTCTAGCTGTGCTTTCAAGAAACGAGTTCATACACCTTTTCTGAAAGGCTCCCACTTTTCTTTCTCAGTGTGCTTTTAGGGGCATAATTTCCTATTACTTATGACATATAGCTGGCTAAGCAAACTACTTTAAAAATACTGCCAAATGTATTGCGTTGTTTAAAAGCGTAGGATATTGTGTTTTTAAAGTTGTAGTAGGGGCAGCCACATCCCTATTAACCCAAGACCCCTTTGATGCTATAGTTATAATTTGGGGTCAGGTCCCCCAAAACGTCTACCCCTTACAGAGGTGTTATGGTCAGGGAGCTTCAAGCCGCTATTAATTAAGTTTGTCTTTGTCGTTTTGGACTTTTTTATGTTAATAGTGGTTGGGCCACTGTGGTGGTGGACATTTTCAATACGAATCCTTCCACTTATACAATCTTTTTGGCCTTCTTGGACATGTAAATCTTAATGCCTCAATGTTCAGCGGCAGGTGATATTCCACTCCAGGTTGGATTATGAACAGAATAAGTGAACTAATAGTGCTGTGATGTAACAAGTGGGATGTCTCAGACAGGGGGAAGAGCAGCTGACAGTTGTCACAGGAGTCGCAGTGGGGATAAAGCTTGGGACTGAAAGTGACAATAAATCTCTGAAAGGTAGTTGTTTTCTCTCAGAATAAAAACTGGGATTTATGAATGGAGAGGTTCCTGCGAAAGAAATGCAGAATAAAGACAGTGAGTAAGTAAGTAAGTAAATTTTTATTGTTTTAGGTTCATTAAAACCATTACAAAAAATACATTGAAAGCACGTATCCTCAGGTAAAATTTAAAAGAGAAATTTTAAAAACAAGAAAACTTTAGTTATAAAAGTAATAGTGCTAAAAACAGTGTGATATGGGAGCTGAGCGCTGTTCATTGCGTCTGGTCTTGGCCATAGTTCCTTAGGTTTAATCTGGCCCGAATTCATGGCTTGTTAGTTTCAGCTCCACTAGTTTCAGGAATTTCACCAACTTCCCATTTAATGGCGGATGACCTGGATCAAAACAAGCGAGAACTGCTTGTCTGCGTGTGTGAATTCTTTGTTCATTAAAGACAGTTTTTAGCAGGGCTGCTCTTTCCTCTTTTAGCCTCGGGCAGGTGCATAGCAGATGTTCGAAGTCTTCGTTCCCTGCACCGCACAGCCTACATTTTGTCCCACAGTTCCTTCTCAGCCATGGTTGTGGATGTGGTATGGCTGGTTGAATTCCTAGCCTATGTTTTAAAAAGGCTTCTTTAGTTTTCCTGCCATACCCCAGACCAAAGTATGCTTGTAGCCCCGGTGATTTGTATGTGCACAGAGTCATCCAGGCGTGAAGCCTGTGGGAAAAGGTGGCTTTGTCTTCCACACGCGAATGTCTTTTTATGCTCTTATTTACTACATGCTTAAATTGCGCATGCGATAGTGGAGTTTCCCATAATTCTTTCAGTCGTGTGACAGTCAGGGACTCCTCTAAGTATGTTTTCGCCGGAATTTTGGAGAAGCTGCTCAAGTCTTGCCAGAGCTGATGGTTCAATGTATTTTCTGGTGATTTTTTTATTTTATGCCAGCACTTTATATATGACCCTCTTCGTGCGAGCATTTGACGGGTCAGTCCAAATTCTTACCGGATCTGGGCTTGTGAGGTGTAGGTTGGCAGGTTAAAGAGAAGTCTGTAGGCCTTTGAAATGATTATGTCGATCAGTTTCGCGTCTGTACCTCTTAGAGCCTCGCTGCCGTACGTGATAGATGACTCTATTTTGACTTGAGCCACGCGGAGCAGTGGCAAAAGAGTGGGACCGTTCAAGTTTGACTTTAGTTGTTTAAGAGTCGTAGCTATCAGCATACCTTTCCTCTTGATGGCCTCTAGTTGGTTTGAGTAGTGCCCTCCTTTGTCGACCAAGATTCCAAGATATTTGTATTCCGAGCAATTTGCGAGTACCTTTTTTCCAAGGAACCAAGTGTGCGGCTTTTTATTCCCAGTTATAGACAAAACTTTGGTCTTGTCGATGTTTACTTCTAGTAGATTTTCTTCGGCGTATCCGTACAGCATGTTGATAAGATTCTGGAGACCTACTTTCGTGTGGCTAACCAGGACCACATCGTCTGCATAGGATATGCTAGGCAGCGCTTTGCCCCCCAAACGGGGTGCGTGCGAGTTGCAAGCCTCTAGAGCATGTGGCTGGTCGACTGTAAATAAATTAAAAAGGGTGGGCGCTAAAACACACCCTTACTTTAGGCCTTTTGTGGTCAGAATGCGCCTATAGAGGTGTGTGCCATTCCCGAGCTTTACCTGAACCCACGTGTTGGTGTGCAATTCGATCAAAAGGTTTAGTAGAGGCGCGGGGATCCCCCAAGAGGCCAGTTTTCTCCAAAGGTTGCCCCGGTTGACATTGTCAAATGCCACCGTGAAGTCCACAAAGCAAAGGTGGAGAGCCTGTTTATTCACCCTTGCCTTGTCAATAAGTAGCGAAATTGCCACAAATTTGTTGTTGTTCCCGTGTCTCTGCAGAATCCTTTTTGGCTAGATGGAATTAAGTTGCAGTTTGTTGCCCATTCGGGCGACTGGGTCAGTAAAAGCCCTGCGAAGTACTTAGCCTCAAAGTCCAAAAGTGCTATCAGGCGGTAGTTTTTTGGTAGTGATATGTCCCCCACCTTATATATTGGTGAAATGATTTAGCCGAACCATGAGGCCGGAAGGCTCCCGGAGTAGCTAACAGACATGTAGAGGGGTGTCAGCGTTTCTGCCCAGTATTCCGGCTCAAGTTTAAAAAGGGCCGGGGGAATTCCGTTTGGCCCTGCTGCGCCGTCTTTTCTTCCTTTGGATATTAATTTCCTGAGTAAAGCCGCAGTAGTTCCAAATTTAACTTCTTCCCATGGTGTTGTTATTTGTGGGGGTTAGCTCTCTAGAGCAGCCTGGGGCTTACTTGTCATAGCGACCTGTTGGTTAAAGTGTGTGTCTAAGAAAGATTCCCATGAAGATTTGGTTGTGTGGGATGTTATTCCGCTGTTTTTCGAATTTAACATTTTGTTTATTGTGGACCAGAACTGGGCGCTGTTGTTTCCCTTAGAGTCGTAGTGAGGTTTGGCCCAGAAGTAATCTTCTTTATATCTTTTGACTGCCCATTTCAGTTTTTTGAGGTCCGCCCGGTGCTTGTGAAACTGTGCAAGAAGAACACCGTCCCCCTGGCTTTTTCTCAACAGTCTTAAGGATTTATTGATCGCTTTTTTGTGGATTTTTAAGGCTAGTTTCCGGGTGCTTGAGGTCTTCCTTGTGACACAAGAGCCGGAAAAGGGAAAATGCCGTACAGTTGTTGAGTATTTGTTTGCAAAATCGGCCGTGAATTTTTCCCATCCTGCTACTGGGTTGCCTGAAGGATAGTTTAAGCTGTTTAATTGAAATGTTGCTGCTTGAAGTACCTCCACCGTGTTTGCGACCGAGGTTTTAATTCAGTGGGACCTTGCAGCAAGCATACTGTACCAGATATGTTAGTGGGTCGCTTATTAATGGGGAAATGGCCCTCATGAAAGGCACTCTAAGAAGAATGTTGAACAGAAAAAATATGTTTCTCAAAAAACATGTTTAAATGTATTGGAAAAAATAATTTTGAACAGTTTCTTTCACTTTGAACAGCATCAGAGCCCTTTTAGCGGACATACACAGAGTGATGAAGGGCGATATTTCACAGTACAAAAATCAAAGAATGTCAATTTTGCGTGATTATGATCACAGCATGTCTATCCTCTTTTAAGAAGGCAATTTCTTGATTGCAGATTAAGTCCAATTTTAGCAATCAGTCCCTCGATGGAAATTTGCAAATTGTTCCATGTTGACCTCCGAGGTCACAGTTGCAGCGCAAACGGCGACACTAATAGAAACTGAACAGATGGAGCTGACAGCAGAGGTCTACATTTACTGTAGGTTTCTGGACATGCCATTCTCCCTGGCATGTGCTTGAAAGAAAGTACAGCTTTACAAGGTCAGGTGTCATGATGTTTCAGCTGCGATCTGCACAAGACCAGAAAACGTCCTAAGTCAAAGTGAGGGTATAATAGCAGTGGCTGTAATTTTATAATGCACTATGCTTTCATTATCCGAGGAAAAGATGTAATACAACATAAGAGAAAAGAAACCCAACGTCTATTCATTTTCAAGATATATACACAGGAACAAGTATAATAATTGACCTTTAAAGTTGACTGGGCGAAATTTAAATTGCACAGGTGCAATTTGCATAAATTAAGGATTTTCGCATTTACGTCGGTTACACGAAATTCCTGAAAATATGCCATCATGTCACGTCTTGTAAATACATGCTGTTAGTGGAAAGAATTTACAGTGACACGAGAGAATAACGCAAATGGCCATAATGAACCTGCTATTGCTCACGCCACTTGTGGTTTTCACAGTATATTTTACCACTAAAGGGATAATTATGTCAAAAATTAACGCAAATCGCATTTCATGCTAAAATATAGCACCAAATGAAGGATTTGAATTTTGTGTAATTGCGCATAAATTCGTGTCATTCAAAAAAAAATGCAAAATAATATTGCACAAATGTCATAAAGGACTACTTTTAAAAGTCCTTTCCCTAGTTTCCCGTATCTATGTTTTTTTCTTGAACTGTTTTAATGATATGTTGGTAGTCATTCAAATATTCATTCCTTATATGAATATCTCTTCTGTGCCACGTGCACAGAAGAGATAGTCGCCCGAAGAAGGGAGTAAGATAAACTAATTCCTCTCAGTAATGATTCAGAGTCAGCGCTACACACAATAAATTTAGAAGTGGGAGAGAAGCTCTACCTCTGTTCCACATAAAGTGTACCTTGAGGGGGCGAAGCACAGTTTTAACCCAGTTGTAGCTTTTGAGGCCTGAACCATAAATACAACTCTTCAAAATAACGAGAGAGCTTGTGTTGCAAACAGCGAATGTTGTCTGCACGAGCCTTCAAATCCCGCTATTTTTGATTTATTGTAGGGTGTAGTGCAAATTTCTAACAGTTCTTTCATGCAATATCACGGTACGAAAGGGAATGCTTAATGCTCACTTCTGTCATATTCCAGTACAATTTGCTTTGCAATCTCGCTAATGGAAAATACTCAGACTATTACAACCTGAGCTGATGTCTCCCGAACACAGAGGCAATTTACATCTTTGCTGTAGAGTAATACCGGTGCACGAAGGCCAGGTTGCAAATGTATGTGCTAGTGGGAGTTAAAAGTTTAAAACTTTTCAAGTTTTTGTGCATCCAAACAGAGGATATAGAATCAGGAACTTGATTAAAATTAAGATTAATTCTTGCTTACAAAACCATATCATAATATTGTATTCGTGATATTGTCTACCAACATATCTTCAATACAAGTGTACGTAGGGAAGCATAGATTTACTTTTCTTAACATATCTGCTTACCTTGGTGATATGTTAGTAGTCAATGTAATGGATACAATATGTTGACAGGCTTATGATACAGCCACGAAATTGTGGTTTAGCACTTGTGTCTAACTTTGAAAGGTGGGGGCATATTATCAAGACAGGCGATACAATTATCGCCGTTTTAGTGGCAGAAAACTGCCGCTAAAACTGCGATAATGGGCTTGATAATATGCTCTATGAAATTCCAATTGAAGTCCACGTTAGATGTCCTTCACATTTAACATGTGCTTCAATTGGAATTCCATAGAGCATATTATAAAGCCCATTATAGCCTCTCTTGATAATATACCCCCTGGTCACCGAGGGGCATATTATCAAGCAAAGGCGATAAAATTAACGCCGCTTTATCGGCAGGAAACTGCCGCTAAAGCGTCGATAATGGGCTTGATAATATGCCCTTGTGAATTCCCATAGCAGCCCAGGTTAACACCAGAACCTGGGCTTCTATGGGAATTCACAAGGACATATTATCAAGCCCATTATCGCTGCTTTAGCGGCAATTTCCTGCCAATAAAGCTGCGATAAATATATCGCCTGTGCTTGATAATATGCCCCCATGTTTCTCCACTTACTGTGAATCTTCAACATTTCTGTGAATTCTTCTGGACTTGCACACCTGACTTGCTGAGTTCTCACAAAGCAATTGAGTGCAGTTGGTGCAACTTCAACAGACCTAACCAATACAGATTTGGGTTTTCGCGAAAAATAACTGTTCTCAGGTTTTGCTGAAAAAGACCCAGGGGTATATTATCAAGGACCGGTGTTAAAATTATTGCTGTTTTATCGGCAGGAAACTGACGATAAAACAGCGATAATGTGCTTGATAATACGCCCTTGTTAATTCCCATAGAAGCCCATGGTAACATCAGTAGTAGTTATAATGGGGTTTGCCCGTAACCCTCAGAACCTGGGTCCTAAAGTGTACAAGAAAAGCGGTTCTATCGGGAGAGAGACAATTTCTTAGAACATATATATAAATAGTCTGTTTCTTCATACAATATATGGACAAGTATATTTGAAAAGGACACAACACCTTTTTTTAGAAATCAAGAGTTACTTATTATTTTGCAAGTATTGATACAATTTATGTGGAAGCTGTCCAAAAGCAAGGAGGTAATGAATCATACATAAAGTGCATGGTTTTGTTTTGTGACTAGAAGTGATACGTGACATGTGATATATATATATATATAGATCAAAACATATGACATAAATAATATTGAAAAGTATAGATATTCATCTGTCCATAAGCGTTACATTGGTCACAACAAAAAGTATTCTTTTGATTTGCGTGTTGTAACTTTTCACTGACGGATTGATGTAAATAACGTCAACATTTCGACCCTGAGACGTGGTGCACACTTAATTGCATCCGGGGCGGGTCTTCATCAGGACAGAATAGGGGGGCGGACAGCCTGAAAGTATAAGGAAGGGTTTTAATGGGTGTCTGTCTTATGTGTGATAAAAAGGTGAAAACCAACCAAAGGTCTAGCTCACCTGGAGGAGATCGTTATAGCGTATCCATTGCACTATCAAGGTAAAAAGTGTCAGCCAACACCAATCAAGGATTTCTTTTGAGTTCTTTGGGTAATCTAAGGAGGAAGATTTGGAAATAATCAAAATCTGGCGGTACTGATAAAACATTTTGGTAATAGATTGGGAGGTAATATACATACTGTTTAGTGGGTAAATATAATGCACTTCACCAGCCGGTGAAAAGTGCAGGGGAGTGTCGCGGCAGTGTTCACCTATTGGGTAGAGTAAATGAACACACAGAGTCAGAATCAACCCGTGTGTGTACAACAAGGGAATGCTGGTTTATGGTGACTGAGGGCGTGTGACATGCAGACTTCGTGTCTAAACACCATTGACCACGTGGTTGAGGCTTGCCAGTTGCCTTGTTACAATAGTGCGCAATAAACCGATTTAGGAGTGGAGACAGTGGTGTATCATGTGCGCGTTGAAAAGGGACCAAATACCTGTGCCTGGTGGTAGTGATTTAGAATGTGTCCAAAGTCCAAGTAAACTCTACATGGCAATCGTAGTCTAATTTTTAGTGAGTGTATTATAGTTGGTCTCTAAAGTAGAGCATTATTCAGGGGTGATGCTTGATCTATAGTCATAAATTGAGAGAATGTTATTTGCGGCTAATTCGTGATTATTTTGAGGTGCGGTTATTATTTAGACGGAGTGGAGTCAAGGAAGTGTTTTGTATCTAAAAGAGGTGCCCCACTTTGTTATACGGAGTGACCCGTGTGGGTATTCTAAGCCGGCTATAGTCTAATGGCTATGGTATACACTTACTTGTGGGTGCAGAGAAAGACGTCCGAATCCGTCATTTTGTGGCGATGAATGGCGCCTGGGTATCGCACGTAGGGCTTTTTAACATATGTCAGGAAGTGGTCTACGTGTGAACGTGCATGTGATTAGGGATACTGGCAAAAGAGAATGCAGAGCCTGTTACGATGAGGTGCAAGGGATATGCCACTATTTTACATTTAGTTGTCACATGAAAAATGATGTGGGGGATGAGTTACCGGATAGGTATGGGTATACCGCTGTGACAAGTGGGTCAATGGGTGCCTCGCCTGTAAATATATGGAAAGTGAAGGAGTAATTCTTTCGAAAGTAAAAAACATATACCAATACAATCATCTGAGTATATCACGGTATTAAGAGGAACTTAATACAAAATCATAAAGAAGGAGGATTCCTTTCAAAAGAATTAACATGGTGCATACTGACAGTCTTTGTGTTTATCTCGCAAATGTTGAAATATCTGCCATGTGAGTTTCAAAATCCGTTGAGGACCATGATATTGTATTAAGTTTCTCCTCAATACTGTGAAAAACAGACACAATTGTATTGGTAATTGCTCTATATATATATCACATGTCACGTATCACTTCTAGTCACAAAAAAAAAAACCATGCACTTTATGTATGATTCTTTACCTCCTTGCTTTTGGACAGCTGCCACATAAATTGTATCAATACTAAGTAACTCTTGATTACTAAACAAAGGTGTTGTGTCCTTTTCAAATATTCCTTGTCCATTGAATGTTTCCATATATTGTATGAAGAAACAGACTATTTATATATATGTTCTAAGAAATAGTCTCTCTCCCGATAGAACCACTTCTCTTGTACATGTTAACATCAGAACATGGGATTCCATGGGAATTAACAAGGGCGTTTTATCAACCCCATTATCACCGTTTTATCGGCAGTTTCCTGCCGATAAAACGGAGATAATTTTAACACCGGTCCTTGATAATATGCCCCACAGTGCAACTATAATGTGACTTTTCTCTTATACATTATTTCAAGCCACTTCATGTATTATTGTTTACCTTTTGTATTATTTATGTATTATTTGTTTTCTTTCCTAATTCAATAACATCTTTCGAATAAAAAAACATAATGCAACACAAACAATGTTCATTGCATGGAGCACAGCATTTCCCGTACCTTACATCAACTTTGCAGCTATTTACTGCATCCTACTTCCCAGGGGTATTTGATAGAAACATACTTTTTTTGCGTTTGGTCTACTGTGAGAGATAGTCACATGTCTACTGGTTAAAAATTTTATGTGACCCAAACTTCATGGTGGACCATATTAGAGCACATATATTTCGAGTTTTAGCAAATGGTCTCTTACTACTGACGTGGGTACAGAGATAAGCTGTTTTATTTTTAAATAGCCACAGATTTTCTCCGATTTGCAAGACAATTCTAATGAAACAAAGCATCGAAGAATTTATAGTGATCTGTTGAGATTTTTACTATAGTCAGATATACGAGTCAATTGTTCAAGTATGAGCCCTTTTTTAAATAATGTGAGGTCGAAATGTTCAATCAAGGTAAAATATTCAAGCTATTGTAGAGTAATATTTTAAAAAATTGGTAAAAAGCTTACTTAGTGAATTATAAAAGAAAAAGATTGTGAACTGCATCGGATGTGGCTCAACATGCCACTGTGCTAGAAAGACCTCCGACATCGGTCCTAGGATCTCACTATCCCCTGCAGCTCTGCTGTGCTCTGCGGGGCCACTGAAAGCCCCACCCGTGTAAGGTTTGAGACTGCCCTGCACTCGCGCCCTCTGGGCTGATTCAGGTATTCTGATTCTGGTTTTGCTCAGCCCCCCTTGTTTGCCCTTATTGTTGTTCTGTGGTTTCTTTTGTTTTTTTGTTATTGTGCCTTACTATACTATACTGTTGGTTGTTATTGGTTTTCCTTTTACGCTCTTCCCACAATTCCTGCCACTGCATTACCCCATGGCCCCTCCTACTGACAGCCCCACTCCTGCCTCCCAGCTGCTCATCCCTTCCCTCTCCCCTACATAATGGCGGTCACTGCGGAGGAGCGCGAGGGAGACCTCCGACCTCGGGCCTAGACTCGCACTCTCCCCTGCAGCTCCACTGTGCTCTGCACTGCCACTGGAAACCCCACCCATGCAAGGTTCGAGCCTGCCCTGCACCTCCCGCCCTCCGGGCTGAATCTGGTATTCTGATTCTAGTTTTTCTCAGGCCCCCTTGTTTGCCCTTATTGTTGCTCTGTGGTTTCATTTTTTTTTTTCGTGTGCCTTACTGCACTTACTGTTGGTTGTTGTTGGTTTTCCCTTTACGTTCTTCCCACCATTCCTGCCACCGCATTGCCCCATGACACCTCCCCCTCACCGCCCCACTCCTGCCTCCCAGTCTCACATCCCTCCCCCTCCCCTACATAATAGTGGCCGCTGCGCGGTTGCGCAGCGGATGTGCGCTTCTGGCGCGCCTAAGGCAAGCCCGTCTGCACCCGTCTGTGACCCAACCGCGGCCAGCGCCAGGAACCCTGGATCTCTAGGACCCCACTGATACAACCCCCTGCACTCCACACACTCAAACCCAGAAGACACGCCGGATACGAAAGATCCACTCCTAACACCACCAACAGACAGTTCTCTTGCAGACACTGTTGATGATCCTTCACCATCAACAGCACCTCTGCGACCACCAAAGGCCTGATGGAAGCCCGCACCACCAAAGCCCTGCCAGACGTCCTCCTCAATGTGTGGTCCGTACACAGACATGCCGTAGAGATCTTGGACCTGCTCGACACCTCTCACCCGATGTCGCCTTTTTCACGGAAACCTGGACCAACGCCACCTCCGGCCCGACATCGCCGCCGCTGTCCCCAATGGATACAAGATCCAGAGAAAGGACAGCCCCACCGCCCACAGGGAGGGCTCACATCTCACACAAGACCCCCCCACCAGGCTCTCCACATCCAGCACGAGCGACCGCCACTCTAACACAGAACACCTCCACCTCCACTTCCAGATCCAGACCAGCCCCAAGACAACGCTGTGCGGCACCCTTGCCTACAAAACCCCGGACCCCGCACTCAGGACACAACCTCCCTTGCTGACCTCGTGGCACCCCACACCATCACATCGATGGACTACTCGTACTCAGAGACTTGAACTTCCACCTCAACAACCACAGTGACCCTGACTCCACCACCCTCCTCGACAACCTTGCCAACCTCAGACTGAAGTAGCTCTTCACCACCCCCACCCACTGAACAGGACACATCCTCGACCCCATCGTCGCAGGAGGGTTAAACAACCACTTCAGACACACCACGCAGCCCATCTGGACTGACCACCACTGCATACACTTCACCATCTACACCACCTCCAAATCCAAAACCGCTCCTCGCCCGCCACGAAGGAAGTGGAGCAAAATCATGGAGGAACTCCTGAACTCCACCCTCCTCCTAGACCCCCCATGCGCCACTACTGATGCAAACACTGCAGCCAAAGAACTTCACTGCTGGATCTTCAGCAGCACCAATAAGCTTGTGCCCCTCCACCAGCCCGCCAAGCAACGCCCCCCTGAAGGCCTCATGGTTTACCACCGAACTCCAATAAGCCAGACACACCTGCAGACGCCTCGAGAAAACCTGGCGAAACCAGAAAATCATGGAAGACCTGAACAACCACAGTATCGCCCTTATGGACTACCACCAGCGCATAAGAGGCACCAAGAGTTCCTTCAGAACAAAATAGACTACAAACGCCAAAGAATTGTTCAACGTCATCCAGCAATTCACCAAACCCCCCAGTGAAGCCACTGATGTCATGCCTTCACAGGAACTCTGCAACAAGCTCAGCTCATATTTCCATCTGAAAATCAAGATCCTCTACGACAACTTCACAAAACGTACGCCTGAAATTACCCCTAAACCCCCGAAAATGTGCCGACCATCACAACCTGGAAACCCGCCATCACTGAACTCACAACCGCGACCATGAAGACCACTCACTCAGGAGCCCCCACAGACCCCTGCCAACTGCACATCTACCAAAGAGCTGCCATTGCACCCCAATTAGGACAGACCATCAACACCTCCTTTGAATCTGGCATCTTCCCAGATGACTGGAAACGGGCTGAGGTTAAAGCTCTCCTCAAGAAGCCCATGGCCGACCCGTCTGACCTGAAAAACTACTGGCCCATCTCTCTCCTCCACTTTGCTGCCAAAGTCACCAAGAGACTAATAAAAGTTAGTCTGACCGCCTTTATCTAAGAGCACTCCATCCTAAACCCCTCCCAGTCTGGATTACGCAGCAACCACAGCACCGAGACCACCTTCCTCGCTACCACTGATGAAATCCACATGCAACTCGACCAGGGCCACACTGCAGCCCTCATCCTACTAGACATCTCTGCAGCTTGCAACACCGTCTCACATTGCACTCCTGTGGAAAGACTACACAACGCCGGGATAAGTGTAACCGCCCTCAACTGGATCCAATCCTTTCTCTCCAGAAGAACGTAGAGGATCAGATTCCTTCCCTTCCTCTCTGAACCCACAAAGATCAACTGCAGAGTACCCCAAGGATCATCGCTCAGCCCCACGCTTTTCAACCTCTACATGGCCCCCCTCGCTGCCATCATCAGACAACATGGGCTCAGCATAGTGTCATACTCCAACAACACTCAGCTCATCCTCTCCCTCACAAAGGACCCCGAAAACACCCAACTCTGATTCCAAAATGGAAGGAAGGACATCGCAGACTGAATGAAGAATAGCTGCCTGAAGCTAAACTCGGAGAAGACTGATGTCCTCATCCTCGTACCCACCACTTCCACCTGGCAGAACACCTGGTGGCCAACTGACCTTGGGAGCCCACCCACCCACTCCCACGGACCATGCATGGAACCTCTGCATCATCCTCGACTCCTCCCTCAACATGACCCACCAAATCAACTCTGTCGCCTCCACAAGCATTAACTGCCTTTGCATCCTCTGCAAGACCTTCAAGTGGATACCCGGCGAATGCAGAAAGACCATCACCCACACACTCATAACCAGCAGACTGGACTACAGCAACACCCTCTACACCGGAATGAACAGAACTCTGCTACACAAGCTCCAAACCATACAGACTGCCGCAGCCAGACTCGTCCTTAGACCCCGACACAAACACATGACCCTAAACCTACTGGACCTCCACTGGCTCCCAGTAGACGAGAGAATAACCTTCAAATTCCTCACCCATGCCTACAAAGTCCTCCACAACATTGGTCCCAAATACCTCAGGTAGAGTCTCCTTCCACACACCCAAAAGGAAACCTCCGCACTGCCGACCTCGCCCTAGCAGTGACCCACCGCATCCGCAGAAACAGAGCTAGCAGAAGAGCCTTCTCCTTCGTCGCAGCCAAAGCCTGGAACGAGCTAACGGGTAACATCAGATACTCTCCGACCCTGCACAGCTTCAGGAAGAACCTCAAGACATGGCTCTTCAAATGAACTGGAACTGCACACCATCCTCCCCCCAGTGCCATGAGACCCTCACGGGTGTGTAGCGCACTTTACAATATCCTGATTGATTGAAAGACCACAAGTTTGGGCATGCCAGCATCCTTGTTGTGGTTAATAAATAGGTGGTACAGTCGTTGCTGTCATTGTCCTTAAAGGCCCCACATACCTGAAAAATACTAACTCCTCACTCAGTAAATTAAAAAACTGGATATTTAATTGTGTTTCCCAGTAGAAACATAGCAGGAGTAACATGGCAGGATCATTGTTGGACATGGTCCTTTCTGTAGGTCCATTCCCAAACATGTTTGCCTTACTCCTATTTATTTCTGAATTGGTTTTTATTGGCCCTAGGACTCTGTTCACTTTGCCACTGCTAACCAGTGCTAACGCTCTTGTGCTCTCTCCTTTAAACAAGGTACTAGTGGTATATTACCAATTGCCACATATACACTTCAAGTAAATCCCTAGTAAATTAGTACTTTGTGTACCCAGGGCCTGTAAAGTAAATTAATCTAGTGGGCTTGCAGCACAGACTTTTTCTCCCACTTGAGTAGCCCTTTAATCATGTCTCGGGTCTGCCAATGCAGCCTGTGTGTTCAATTCTAAGCTGCCATTTCGACCTGGCAAAATAAACATTTTGTAAGGCCCAAAACTTTAATTTTAATACATATATATCACCCATAGGCAAGGCCCAGTGGTTCAGGAACAGACACAAGCACCCAATGCAGGCATGGATGGATTTCCTGGACTACTCTGACAAGGCACTTAATGGCTGTATGAAGTGCAGCACGATTATTAATTACAACGGACTGTACAACATGATTCTCAGGGAGTACAGGCTTTACATTATGGTTATAGAGCTTCTCCAGCACCTGGTGGACAGCAGGCTGACTGACCCCAGAAAACGTACTGAGTAGGAGGACCTCTGGGACAGTACCCGAATGTCAAAGAAAGTACCTGGGAGAGACCCCAAGAAGGGTCGTTCAGGTTCCCCCAGCAGAGTGAGGGTGAGGTTCAATATGACCCAGTCAAGTCCCTAGAGGAAACCTCTAGAAACTTCTCCTACTTCAAAGGAGGCCCCAGGCATAAATATTAGACCTAAAACACCAACTGTTCAGTACTTTTCTGGACCTGTGTGTACTCTTCGAACATGAAGGATTGCTGTGTTTCTGAAATGACTGCCATTCTGCTGGACTGCTGCCCTGCTGGACTACTGCCTTTCAGGACTGCGCCTTGCTGGATTGCTGCCCTGCTGCTCTGTGGCCCCCGTGCCTGGGTCATAGGGATTTGGACCTGCACCCAAACCCAGGAATTCCAGATTGACTCCAATGGCTATTCTGCTGACCTACTGTTCAGAGCCACAGGGACATAACAGGCTCCCAACCACCTGAACCATAACCCAGATCTAGCTGGAGCAAGTCCCTGACCCCAAGTGCTGCCCCTCAGGTCCTGGACGCTTGGTGTGGTATCAAAGAGGGTTAATGGACATATTTTGGGCTCTTTACAATAGCGAATGAGCCTGTTGTTGCCAGAACCAATACCATTTCACAGGCACAGCCAGCCAATACGAAGTTCAGTCAGCACAACCCTTCATACTACAGCATCAAACACTCGTGGGGAGTGCTAACATGAAGCTCAGGCCCGACTATTCACGATGACAATGGGGTCTTCATGCTACAGCAATGACCATCTGCAATGCCAGTCCTGATCTTTGTGCTTCATCGGTGATTGTCCACAATCCTTACCATCTCTTCATGGCCCTCTCCACCGCTCACATAAGCCTTTGCCCTTGAGAGAGAAGATAACTTTTTGGCTAGACTCACCTGGTCCCTATATCCGACCTGCACTCCATCACTGCCAGCCAGTACTTGTAACTGTCTCCCAGTCATGCACAACCAGATAGCCGCTAGTGGCGCTTTGGGCTTTTTGGTGCTATTTTCAAAATTGCATATCTGCAGTTCTTCTGATTGGATATTTGTTATTTCGGTCTTGATTTATTTATTAAATCATGCTCTATTGTTCTAAATGGATGTGATGTTTCAAGGAACGCTTCTCTGTTAGTTTTGGAAACATACTCAGTCCTCTGCAAGTTCTCTTTTGGGATAACCATGACTGCTCAATTTGTCAGTAAATTGTCCTAGTTAATTAATAAAATCATATTTTTTTAAAATTTATATAGACTCTTAAATATTGGCTGTACTGCAGACAGTTTGATAGTTGCATCTGAAAAGTGATCTGGTTATTTATTTAGGCGCATACAATTAAAAAAAAACTGTTATTCTCAGGTGGCTGAATTTAAGCTGACTATCCCTTTTTTAGCCCTCTAAGGAAGCATTTGAGTCCTTGTCCAGATCCAAACCAAACAGCATCATGTATTTATTTGAAATTTTAATATTGTCACTGCAAGCGTTTTGGTTCTCAGATTGCTCTAAATTCTCTGCCAGTGATGGAAGTGTTGGCCCAATGGAAGTATTGCTGGCTTACATATAAATCTGCTCCTAGAACTACAACAAAATGAATGAGTGAAAACAAGTCTCATGCAATCAATTGTGAAGTTAAGGGGCATGTTGTGCCATTCTGAAGATCGCAAAGTTTCCTTCATCAGCATGGTCTCAGCATGCTGTAATGGGCCTTTATGTTCAGGCTCACCATTTTTATAAAAAAATGTTTTTATTGAGTTTTCACGATAATACAGATACATGGCAATAGTGAAGCAATCCATACATAGAGAATTGTGAAGGATTACATAAAGCCTATGATGAAGCGAACTTTTAAAATTTGTGGAGTTTTTGTTCGCAGATTTAAACTCCCATAATTAATAAGAATATTAACGAGTGTTGCATGTTTTTGTATTAATTCAACCTAGAATATTGTGCACCTTCATAAACACGTGGGATTAATAATATGTGCTCTTGTTGCATTAGTCACTACGTTTGAATAATATATTAACTTTGTCTTTCTGTTTTGTCAACATTAACTGTGGCTGTTTTAAATAATAGCATGTGCTTATTCTTAAATGTGCTCTTGTTTATGTCGTGTCTTTAATGTGACAGAGTTTTGTTCATTTCTTGTGCTTAAAGCTAGGTAATTTAGACTAATGGGTTAACATTAGTAAAGGGGGTGGATAACAGAATGGTCTCAATTCTCTAATTAATTACTGTCTTGTGTTTGATTAAATATTAGTTTTCCGAGTGGGCCTTAGAAAATGGGTGCCTGGCAGAGCTGAAATGATGACTTGACCTGAGTGAAGCCTTCACTCATGCGCTGTGATAAAGAAAGAATTTCCTGCCAAAACAAAGGAATAATGTGCTGAACAGTTGATGGTCGAGTCAAAGTTGTGTTCTTGGAGAGAGCACCAAGGACAGTGAGCCTGTATTGCCTGCCAAGTTAAGGAAGTGGAAGTTCACTTGCTCGGTTAAATGTTGCATTTTTAAGTAAGCTAGAAGGATGGAATCTAAGAATAATAAGGGCGTATGATGTGCCCCGGACTTGGTCAGGAACGAGTGACACGCTGGTGGACTGACATGGCTCAGCCAATAGTAAAGCAGGATTTTTGGTGACTTTTAGAATTTAGTTACTTAGTTAGTTAGAAAGGTATAAAAACTGGTTCCTTTGGACAGCCCTGCTGGCTGTTTTCCTGATACCTGATGACATGCTGTTGGACTTTTGGTGCACGTAAGATCTGACTTTATTAATAAATTCCGTTTCAGGTTGAGACAGAGTTAGATAGGGAAATAGTTTAAAATGGAAAATTGATTTGCAAATAATTCATTGTTTCTGACTTGCTTTTATAACAACAGTTTATTAAGTTTGTGCCTTAATTAAAAGATGCTTTCATTTGCTAATAAAAAGATTTCAAGTTAATGCTCTTATTTTGAAAATAAAGTTAATAAAATAGATTTTGAAATGACAAGCTTGTCTTGATTATTTCATATTAAGTTACCATCAGTTAATTCATTGCCTAGGTTTTTGACTTAATTAAATGTTCATTTAAGAGATTTGATTAATTAGGTCATATGATTCTGTTGGTCAATTCATGTCTCAGTCATTTATGGGCCTAGTGTAAAAATTGTGAATAATGGTGAGTATCTTGGTGTAGAGATGTGCTTATGAGACAGAATTTCCTTTGGCCCGCTGGATCAATTCTCTGGTAGCAGAGTTCGATTACTATGGTAACTGACATGTTACATGGTAATTACATAGGATACATGTTTAATACATGTTACGGTTTGTCTAGTTGTTATATGTTGTCAATAGGTTTTTTCCAGCAGTGAGAAAAATCCTGGTTATGTACCGGCAGAGTAGTGTGACAGGTGAAGTTACACAGTTCATTTGTTCTGTGTTTAGATTAGTGGTACTGAAATATAACTAAGTGTTGTGGACGTACAGCACAGGTTTAGGGATTTTAGGTGTGACAGGTTGTATGTATAGTGAGGTTTGCCTATGAAATTGTAGCTCTGAGTATAGGTACTAGGAGCCCGTTTTAAAACTCGTTGCGAAAAGAGTAGTAGGATTTTACCGAGCTTTTGTGAAGAGTAAGGTGGCATCGTCTACTCTTACTGGCGATTGTAGATTTCTATTGGTTGGTTAGAGTCCTGCCAAAGATTTCATGTATACATGGATAGGGTTTTCCGAATGAATGTGTAAAACTGATTTTGTGAAAATAGCGTCATCTATTTCACGAGAGTGAAATCTTGAATGTCTGGTAAAACTATCACTTTGTTTAGCGAAACAGACAAATGGTTTGTTTTTCCGTAGTTATTAACTGAAATTCATTGAAAAGAATTGTTTTAAAATGGCGCTGTGAAAATATTTTGTGAAGGAGGGGTGAGTTTGCGGAGCGGAGACAACGAAGCTGCAGCGGCAGTATACGTCACAGGGTTCGCGCTGCGATTGGTTGACATACGTCATAGTAAGCGCATTGGTTGGTTCACGTGACCAAAACGAGCTGTTAGCTGATTGGTCCTTTCCGAAAAACAGTATTTTCATTGGTTGAGCAAGGTAGTGACGTGGCTTAACCTGATTGGTTTGTTGGTGAGTTTCGTGCACGGATTGGGTAGAGTAGCGGAACAACAAGGAAATACTTACGATCTTTTTCTAAATTAAACAGAATAGTTTTAAATCATGAGTTATTGGTATAATAAAGAAGAAAAGAAGCCTTCATGGTTTCAGAAATTTAAAAGTTTATTCAATCCTGACAAGAAAATTGAAGCGCGTGGTGGAAAATTACTTCATAAATACAAAACACCCGCAGCATATATGGAAGGAGAATATGGTTATCATACTGTTCTCTGGTTTGAAAAGTGGATGCAATATACCAAGAATGATGGTGTTTTAGCGTGGCCGGAAGATGGATCATTTAATGGTAAAGTTTTAAGAAACTTAAGAGATAAAATGATGGCTCTTACGCCAAAGCCTAGACCCACTCAATTTGAAGCTTTAGTTGAATGGGAAATTGAAATGATGGAGATAGAACGAGAAAGCTGGGAATTATCGAGAGGCCCAAAATTAGATATAAATAGGGAAACTCATCAGGATAGAGTGCGTAGTCGGAGAAGAGCAGATATGCATGATGGTTTGTACCCAGTTAGAGAAATGGTTGTTGAAACATCAGGTCAAAAGAATTCTCGAAAAAAAGGTCATCTTGATGAAGAATTAGATGATGCAGTTTTAGAAGAAATTCTTACTAATCCACCACCTTATCAGCCAAGCTGTTTACAGTCTAGCCCGAGAAGTTCTTCAGGAATATCTCCTAGTGCACCTCTTAGAGTAGTGTGACAGGTGAAGTTACACAGTTCATTTGTTCTGTGTTTAGATTAGTGGTACTGAAATATAACTAAGTGTTGTGGACGTACAGCACAGGTTTAGGGATTTTAGGTGTGACAGGTTGTATGTATAGTGAGGTTTGCCTATGAAATTGTAGCTCTGAGTATAGGTACTAGGAGCCCGTTTTAAAACTCGTTGCGAAAAGAGTAGTAGGATTTTACCGAGCTTTTGTGAAGAGTAAGGTGGCATCGTCTACTCTTACTGGCGATTGTAGATTTCTATTGGTTGGTTAGAGTCCTGCCAAAGATTTCATGTATACATGGATAGGGTTTTCCGAATGAATGTGTAAAACTGATTTTGTGAAAATAGCGTCATCTATTTCACGAGAGTGAAATCTTGAATGTCTGGTAAAACTATCACTTTGTTTAGCGAAACAGACAAATGGTTTGTTTTTCCGTAGTTATTAACTGAAATTCATTGAAAAGAATTGTTTTAAAATGGCGCTGTGAAAATATTTTGTGAAGGAGGGGTGAGTTTGCGGAGCGGAGACAACGAAGCTGCAGCGGCAGTATACGTCACAGGGTTCGCGCTGCGATTGGTTGACATACGTCATAGTAAGCGCATTGGTTGGTTCACGTGACCAAAACGAGCTGTTAGCTGATTGGTCCTTTCCGAAAAACAGTATTTTCATTGGTTGAGCAAGGTAGTGACGTGGCTTAACCTGATTGGTTTGTTGGTGAGTTTCGCGCACGGATTGGGTAGAGTAGCGGAACAACAAGGAAATACTTACGATCTTTTTCTAAATTAAACAGAATAGTTTTAAATCATGAGTTATTGGTATAATAAAGAAGAAAAGAAGCCTTCATGGTTTCAGAAATTTAAAAGTTTATTCAATCCTGACAAGAAAATTGAAGCGCGTGGTGGAAAATTACTTCATAAATACAAAACACCCGCAGCATATATGGAAGGAAAATATGGTTATCATACTGTTCTCTGGTTTGAAAAGTGGATGCAATATAAAAAGAATGATGGTGTTTTAGCGTGGCCGGAAGATGGATCATTTAATGTTAAAGTTTTAAGAAACTTAAGAGATAAAATGATGGCTCTTACGCCAAAGCCTAGACCCACTCAATTTGAAGCTTTAGTTGAATGGGAAATTGAAATGATGGAGATAGAACGAGAAAGCTGGGAATTATCGAGAGGCCCAAAATTAGATATAAATAGGGAAACTCATCAGGATAGAGTGCGTAGTCGGAGAAGAGCAGATATGCATGATGGTTTGTACCCAGTTAGAGAAATGGTTGTTGAAACATCAGGTCAAAAGAATTCTCGAAAAAAAGGTCATCTTGATGAAGAATTAGATGATGCAGTTTTAGAAGAAATTCTTACTAATCCACCACCTTATCAGCCAAGCTGTTTACAGTCTAGCCCGAGAAGTTCTTCAGGAATATCTCCTAGTGCACCTCCTAGAGAGGTTGATGAAAATTCACCCAGATTTTTAAGATTACCTGAAAGGGCAAGGTCAAGAAGTAAATCAAATACCCCAAAAGAAAGCAGAAATTATCCAGAGATTTCAGATTTGAGAAATAATTTCCCGAGAAATGATAAAAGAGCGGAGGTACCTGAAAATATACCAAACATATCAGAATATTTAAAAGCGAAGGGAGAATTAATTCAGCAAATAACAAAAGGGATGGAACAGTAACAGTACCAGTAACAATTGGTCCTGTTGTACCAGTTTTTGAACAAAGGTGAAAACAGACATTCAGTTTTGACAAATCCATTAAATGTGGAAATTCAGAAAGTGGCTGAAAATTTTTACTCTGAATTAACAGAAATTCATCGAGACAAAACAATGCCAAATTTAACTTTTAATCAAAATTTGTCAAATGGTGTCACACCATCAGCTGCAGGTTCTGATTCTGGGTCTTTAGAAAAGACCACGAATAAAACAGATTTAACACAGATTCCACTAATTCCACATTGATGTTGCAAAATTAAAAGCAGATTTAGAAGAATTAATTATTGGCACAATTGGTACTGACTGTTTGAAGCAATATCAGGATGATGAACTGTTGTTTATTTGCAAAAGTATTCAATGGAAAACGAAAAATAAATATGATCAATTTAAAGAAGTGGCTGCTGAATTAGAAATAGATTTAAGTCGACAGAAGCAATTGCAAAAACATTACAGAGTAGATTTTTCTGAGAAAGATATTGGGAACCTGAATACCACAGGCAGGATAACTCATGTAAAATAGTTAATTGTGTTTCTAAAAAGGTTAGGTGAATTAAGTAAATGGAGAGTTAAATGGACAAAGAAAAGAGAGGAAGAAAAGAAAGAAAGAGGAGAAGTCTTAAATGAATTTACTATGAGGGAAATAGCTGGTGGAGGTTATGTTCCATGGACAAGACAGGACATTCTGCTTTTTACAAAGGATTTCCCTCGACTGAGAGAAAAGCCAGTAGAATGGTATCGTCAGGTTGACAGATTTATAAAAGTTTCAAAAGTTCTGTGGATTGATCTTGATAGTTTCTTTGACATTGTTGTCCCATCAGATCTTTGGACAGAATGTAAAATGTAAAATTTCTGTTGGTTGGCCCAGAGAAGAACCAGCTCCACATAAAATAACAGGTGCTCCTTCAGCCGAAGTCATGGATTTCTATGACAAAGTAATTGTGTGGCTGAAAAACAAAATTCCTGCAAAAGAAGTGGATTGGGTTAAAATAGAGAGAACAAACCAAAAACCAAAAGAATCAGTTCATTCCTTTTATGAAAGAATACTCCTGGTATTTAAACAATACAGTGGCTATGAAAAATTAAGTGAAAAAGAAATGAGCCACTTCATTTATAGATTTGTTTATGGCTTGAGACCTGAAATTGGAGAAATGATTAGAAATGGACTTGTCAGCTGGCAATCACTTTCAGTTGATGACATCCTGAGGAAAGCAAAATACTGCAGTAATGAGACAGATGCAAAGCAAAAGAAGCTTAAGGAAAAGGCAATGTGGGCACAAGTGAAGGTGGCTGAACAGCAGATAGCGACCTTAGATAATAAAAATTTCCAGCAGAATCAAGGAAAGTTCAAGGGGAACTTTGTGAATAAGCCCAAATTTAATATAAATATTGAAGAGCTAAAACAAAAGCTCCCATGTTTTAAGTGCGGCAAAATTGGACACTGGAAGCGAGAGTGTAAAAATCCGCCCAGAAATTAAAAAAATTCATCATTAAATCCACAGATGCAGAGTGAGATAAATCAGCAGCAACAGCTACAGCGACAGTTAAATGAAATAAGTCAGCAGCAACAGCTACACCGACAGTTAGTGAATCAGCAGAGCCAAGTGAATCAGCAGAGCCAAATTCCACAGCCACCTCTACCAAATTGTATGAATGCACAGAGATACAGTCCTGAGACGGGATTCTGCGGAGCTGAACAGGTAAACAGATCACAAAAAGTGAATGTGTCGAATGTCTCCCAACAATTTTGGCTAAAAGAAAATGAGAACAATGATTCCGAAATTACTCCTGACGGTGCCTGAGAGAGGAGGAAGAATGTGTACTTGGAGCCACTCTTGAGGTAGATCAGTCAGGTCCATTTGTAAATGGTAAAGTGAATGATGTAGATGTCACTTTTCTTTTGGACACTGGTGCTACCGGTTCTACTGTTAGATCAGTGGAAATTGAAAATCTTCCTCTCTCGGGTGAGACAATCCAGGTGGTTGGTGTAGCTAATCAACAAATAAAGACAGATTTGACAAAACCAGTTGATGTAGAAATTGGGAATTACAAAGACAAACACAGATTTGTTGTCTGTAACAGCAGTCCCGTTAACCTATTAGGTCGGGATTTGTTGTGTAAAATGAACCGTAAAATATATTGCTCACCGGATGGTATTGAGCTTCAGACCTTAGAAGAAGATGGTCTGTATAAATTAACAATGCTAATGGTTGAAGAACAAAACAAAATGTTTCCTGCTTTTGATAAAAACAATTTACCTAAAGAATTGAAAGAGGCAGTTAATCCGAAAATTTGGGATTTAACTGGTGATGAACTGGGTTTAATGAAACATGTGGACCCAGTAAAAATGACTGTGAAGCAAGGGATAGATTTTACCAAACATTCCCCAGTACAAAATGAAAGCTGAAACTATTGAGGGCGTCATTCCTGTGATTCCAAAATTCATTAAGCAAGGTGTTTTAAGAGAGATTGAGAGCAGCCCATGTAATTCACCGATTATGGGAATCAAAAAGCCAAACGGAACTTACAGAATAGTTCAGGACCTGAGAAAGGTTAACAAAATCGTTCTTCCTTGCTGTCCAGTTGTACCAAACCCAGCGGTAATTCTATATCAGATTCCACATGATGCAGAATGGTATACGGTCATTGACCTATGTAATGCCTTCTTTACAGTTCCACTGCATCCAGATAGCCAACAAATTTTTGCGTTCAGATTCCAGGATCGCATTTTAGCTTGGTGACGTATTCCTCAAGGGTATACTGAAAGTCTATCTATCTTTAATCAGTTGTTAAAGAAATCCCTGAAGGATTTAGAATTGCCTGGAAAGTCAACATTGGTCCAGTACATTGATGACCTCCTTGTGGCTGGAAAAACTCGAGAAAATTGTGTAACAGACACTATTACACTTTTGAATAGATTAGCAGATGAGGGACATAAAGTGTCACCTGCGAAACTACAGTTTTGCAAACAAGAGGTTAAATACCTTGGTCACAGAATTGCAAAGGGAATCAGACAAGTGACAGTTGAAAGAATAAAAATGATTCGAGCAATACAACCACCAACAACACAAAGACAGATCAGAATGTTTCTAGGAATGGTTGGTTATTGTCGCCAATGGATTTGTGGGTTTTTAGTAATTGCGAAACCACTACAAAGGCTGACAAAAGCAGACATTAAAGACCGGATTGTTTTGACAAAAACAGAATTAGAGGCTTTTGAAAAGCTAAAGAGAAGTCTGTGTGAAGCAACCAGCATTGGGAATGCCTGATTACGACAAAGAATTTGAGCTGTACTGCAGTGAAAGGGAAGGTTGTGCATTATCAGTTCTCATTCAGAAACATGGAAAGATGAGAAAGCCTATAGCATACTTTTCAGCTGTTCTTGATCCTGTTGCAAAAGCATTGCCAGGTTGCTTAAAAGCAGTGGCTGCAACAAGTGTAAGCCTTGAGCAAGGTGAAGGAATCGTTATGGGGTTTCCTGTAAAAGTATATGTACCTCATTCAGTTGAAACACTTCTTACCAGAAGTAAAACACAGCACTTGTCAAGTAACAGATTGACCAAATATGAAAAGGTTATTCTGGGATCAGATATGTATCTATTGCAAGGTGTGTTAATCTTAATCCCTCTACACTTTTGCCGGATGGTGTGGTTTCTGAAATTGATAATGAGGCTGATGATATTGATCATGAATGTTTGGATGTTTTGGAATACTGTACTAAACCTAGAGGAGACATTAAAGATGTGCCTTTACCAGAGTTAGACATTGTTTATTTTGTTGATGGCTCCTGTCTAAGAACAGATGAAGGAATTCTGAGAGCAGCATACTCAGTTTGCACAGTTTCAGAAATAGTTGAGAGTTCAACTCTTGAAGGAATTCGTTCAGCTCAAGTGGCAGAATTAATTGGTTTATTCGTGCATGTGAAAAAGCAGAAGGGAAAAAGGTTACCATAGTGACTGATAGTCAGTATGGATATGGCGTAGTCCATGACTATGGTCAGCTCTGGTCTCAAAGAGGTTATTTGACCTCTGCGGGAACACCAATCAGAAATGCAAAATTGATCAAGAGACTGATCGATGGCATTCAATTACCAGAAAAAATAGCTATTGTCAAATGTGGAGCGCACAAGAAGGGTGAGGACTATATTACTAAAGGCAATACCTTTGCAGATGAAACTGCACGTTACTGTGCGAAAAACAATCTTTCAATTAATCGGGTAAAAGACAATGATCATATTATGAACTCTCTCATGCTAATATCTGTAGTTGAAACATGGCAGGGAGTAAAGGATTTACAAGATGAGGCAAATGATGAGGAGAAAAACACATGGCTCAAAGAAGGTTGCAGACAGAGGGAGGAAGATGAAATTTGGGTTTACAAAGATGGCAGACCTGTTATGCCCAATTGCATGATTGCTGACATGGCACGGATGTACCATGGTCCAGGTCATTTAGGAAGAGACTCAATGATTTGAATGTTCAGGGAAACTTGGTATAATCCAAAATTTAGGATTATTGCGGAATCACTTTGCCAGAGATGTTTGATCTGCCAACAAATCAATCCAAACAGAAAAACAGTTGTGAGCATGGGAACGATAGGACGGGAGGGTGGTCCTTTTACCAGGTTGCAAATGGATTTCATTGATATGCCACCCCATAACAGGCTGAGATATGTCCTTGTTATTGTCTGTCTGTTTTCAAGATGGGTGGAAGCATTCCCAACTCGTCACAATGACTCAGTTACTGTGGCAAAATTGCTTTTAAGGGAGATCATACCTAGGTACGGATTTCCAGTGACCATTGAAAGTGATCGTGGCACACACTTTGAAAACAGATTGCTAAAATTAATTTGTGAGGCTTTCAGTATAAAACAAAAAATACATTGTGCATACAGACCAGAAGCATCAGGTGTGGTTGAACAAATTAATGGCACAATTAAAAATAGAATTGGAAAAATGTGCCTAGCTACAGGGATGAAGTGGACAGATGCACTTCCACTTGTTTTAATGTCTTTGAGGAGCACACCAGATGAAAGGACAGGTCTTAGCCCTCATGAAGAGTAATGAGACAGGCTTTTATACCAGTTGGAAAATTGTTAACAATAAATGAAAGTGCAATTATAGAGTATTGCAAGCATTTATCTGACTTGGTAACTTCTGTATTCCATCAGGTGGGAACAGATGTGATTTCAAAAGAAAAGGAGCAGGCTCATGATCTATTGCCAGGAGACTGGGTCCAAACAAAGGTTCATCGGAGAAGAAACTGTTTAGTACCCAGGTGGCAAAAAGCAAGACAGGTGATACTTGTCACAACAAATGCTGTTAAATATAAGGGTCTGAAGAGGTGGGCGCATGCAAGTCATACCATTTGTGTACCACCTCCTGATAATCCTGATTAGGATAGTGACGACACAACAACTGATTCAGACTCTGAAGGAGAACCTGAAGATCCAGAATCTGAAGATCGACAGGAAAGTCAACATCTGGAAGATTCTGATGCGGAACAGGCATCAAATGAAAAAGATCTAAAAATTGGGGTTGTTGATTCAGAGAATGATGAAAATGTTCTAGAGAAAAGAACTGAAAAAGAAATGGTGTCAGAAGAGAATCAAAATCAGGAGAGTATTGAAAAGCAGATTGGAAGCTCTGAAAGCAGGAATGAAGATTCTGAAACTGGGAAGTTAGAAGTAATTCCAGAAGAGGAGGAGGACGAATTACCAAGTACCAGCTACAGAGATGTTGTTCCTAACGGAGTGAAGCTGCCGAGTAAAGAAGTTCCTAGATACAGAATTGAAATCTCTGAAACTGACTCAGGCGAGAGTGATGAAGAGTCTGATATAAGAAAATTCGGAAAAAGGGCTTGGAAAGCTGAATGTAATGAAATCGAGCCTAAGAAGAAACTCTTGAGAAAAGGTGATGTCTGGCCGAAAGAAAATTTAAAGTTCAAGTTGGTGAACAAATCAAAGGAGCAGATTAATGAGATATCAAGTCAGAATAGTGAATCAGATAGAAAAGAACAAGCAGGAAAGAAAATTGAAGTAATTAGCAGAAAGGGCAAAAGACCATTGAAGCCAAATCAAAAGCACAAATCTCCTGAGTGGGCCTACATTATAATTCCACCAGTAGTTGAGATTAGTAGTAGTAGTCAGGAAGATTTCGAAGAAAACAGTGACACTGATTAGAAATAATTTTCTTTGAGTTGAGGTTTATTTTTGGCATAAGGCTGAAGAAATTGTGTTAAGTGACACAAGGTCGAAGAAATTGTGTAAGCTGGAAACACTTTTATGTAAGACGCAAAGTCGAAGAAAAGCTGTTAGAGGGTTACTAAAAAAAATTAAAAAGGGGAGGTGTTTATAGTATTACTACTACTTTTTTTAAAATTTTTGTTTTAGTAAAAAAAAAAAAAGAAGAATGCCTAATACTAACAATTCAAGGTGTGCTATCCTCAGGAGATGTTGTAAAATGTCTTCCATTTGTGTGATTCCAATCATTTTAGTTTGGTTAATTTTGGCAGTCATGTTTCCTCTTGGTATAGACATAGAGGATTATAAGGTAAATATGACGAGCAAAGCTGAGTCTAAACAATCTGCTCATGATGTTGCAGGCAAAACTAACAGGGTTATTGAGCACACGCCAGAGATCCACCAAGACAGATCTGTTGGTGATTTTTCTACTAATTCTTTTTCAAGACTCTTGTCAGAGTTTGTAAGATATTTGATATTTGATATTTTTTGATATTTGAGGGGGTATTTCTAAAGCGCAGCATTCGCTCGGAGGGAGCATCATGGCGCTGGGAATCCTGAAGAGTCATGGATGTCAAAAATTGTTATGTTTGCGTTAAGCTTCCTACTTCAGTTTCAGAAGGGGTCAAGTATAATATGCTTCCCCTTACTTATGGAATAACATGCAGTGTTATAGCTAGTTTGTTCTATCAGACAGGTCATTTGGAGTACTATTACTCAGACTTTGATGAAATATTTGCTAACCTGAAAGTTGTACATAGTCTTAACAAAGTTAGACCTGCTAAACAGATGAGGGAATTCTTTCTGGTAACTAATGAACTCACCTACGAGCATGCTTACAAAAATAATTTAACCTGCAAAATGAGAGATGAAGAAAGATCTTTTCTCAAGTTGGTTGAGGAGAGGAGGGTGATTTAAAAAAGAAATAAGATGCTGAAACAGACTAAATCCAAGTTTTGGCAGCTCGAAGATGAGAAGCTTAATGGTGAAAATAGATATGCTTCTATTCACATAGATGATCCTGTTAGTGGAAAATTCTGTATTAGAAGGTACAATACGCTTTACGATAATTATTTTGTCGGTCCTAGCCAAAGTGAGGACACATATCGTATTGTAGGGGGTTGGGGATTTAAAGGTGGTAAGGATCCAATTTTCCCTGGAATTTATTTTGTTTGTGGGAACGAAGCATATTTTTGTCTCCCGGACCATTGGTATGGCACATGTTACCTTGGTCTAGTCTTTCCTAAAATTTTCCATGTGGACAGAAATGGGGAAGGTTCATTTGAAATTGGGAAACACCGGAATAGGTACAAGAGAGAAAGCTTCTCTGAGATCATGGGAGATATATTTGGTGCAATAATTCCTATGGTGGGAATAACCCTGAATGCAATTAAAATTAGAAAGGTTCCCACAATTGTTTACAGATTGTCCACTGATACTGCAAGTGGTTTCCAATTAGTCAATACTGAACTCATTGCCACCAGAAGCATGGTTATGCAGAACCGACTAGCTTTAGACATTCTCCTAGCAAAAGAGGGAGGAGTCTGTGGGATTTTGCATGTTCAGCATTGCTGCACTTATATCCCAGACAAAAGCCAGAACATAGAGTTGCTTATAAAGAATATCACTGAATTTCACTAAGAAATAGAGCCCATGGAAAGTGTCAATTTCTCAGAACGTTTGGGCAAAAGATTTGAGGCAATTAGGGAATGGTTTGCTGAAATTGGCAGTTCAATCATTGGCAAAGTACTTTATCATGTAATAATCATTGTTATAGTAACACTTTTGTTAAAAAAAGTTGCATGATTCACAAGAGAAAGAAGCATGTTAGGGAAAAGAACAGAATCTATAAACTTAGAAAGGCTCAGGAGAAGGAGATAGAAATAGAAGAATTTCGTAGAGCTCAATATGAGAGTTCCAGACAAACTGATGAAACAGGAGTTTAGATTTACTAACACAGAGAGTGTTCATAATATGACATTTCTAAAAAGTTAAAATTTTGGGTACAATTTTTGGGTTTTGTTTGGTGATTTAGAAATCACCAGATGAGGGAGTTGATGAAGCGAACTTTAAAAATTTGTTGACTTTTTGTTCGCAGATTTAAACTCCCATAATTAATAAGAACATTAACGAGTGTTGCATGTTTTTGTATTAATTCAACCTAGAATAATATGCAACTTCATAAACACGTGGCATTAATAATATGTGGTAATCAAAGGAAGAGTGTCCATAAAGACAAGATATATAGAAAAGTGGTTGTCGCACGTGAAGTCTGAGGCCAGTTGTAAGTGGTCCGGTTGTAAGACCAATTTCATGAAAAAGTACACTGTTTTTTCAGGAAACCCTCACTCACCCTAGTGGTGACATGCTTCATCATCGGGTCCACCGGGAGAGATCGAGTACCTCCCCGGTGTGCTGCGACGCCAGGAGACTGCGGAGCAGGTTTTTGTGTGAAGATGAAGTGTGAAAAATAATGGGGTTAAAAATGTCAATGGCTGTACCAAAAAAACTTTATTCACTGGTCAACCTGACATATTAAAAACTGGTTATGTGAAGGGAAACTAGCCAATTACATTATACTGGTGTTTACCCTGTAAAGAAGGTCAACATGTTTCTGCCCGTTCTATGTGTTATTTTACTGGGCTTTCATCAGGACCGGTAAGCGAGTGTGCCAATGACAGGAGGGGCGCGCTAAGGCCCGCCCTGCCAATGGTCGTGAAAGTTAAAAATAGCACTATGTGTAAAATGGTGCAAAAAAGAAGAAAAAACAAACTCATAAGTTGTGGGGTTTTACCTCTTTTGCGAGGAACCTAGCAGTTTGTAGAGAAATAGATCCACGCCCCATAGAACTCAGGAGGGGGGGGGAGCGACAATGGCACACCGCCCGCAACGCTCAGCACCCGCTCGGCACCTAGCTGCACCCTCGCTGGATCTCGTGGAGTGAGGGTGCAGCTAGGTGCCGAGCGGGTGCTGAGCATTGCGGGCGGTGTGCCATTGTCGCTCCCACCCCCCTCCTGAGTTCTATGGGGCGTGGATCTATTTCTCTACAAACCCCACAACTTATGAGTTTGTTTTTTCTTCTTTTTTGCACCATTTTACACATAGTGCTATTTTTAACTTTCACGACCATTGGCAGGGCGGGCCTTAGCGCGCCCCTCCTGTCATTGGCACACTCGCTTACCGGTCCTGATGAAAGCCCAGTAAAATAACACATAGAACGGGCAGAAACATGTTGACCTTCTTTACAGGGTAAACACCAGTATAATGTAATTGGCTAGTTTTCCTTCACATAACCAGTTTTTAATATGTCAGGTTGACCAGTGAATAAAGTTTTTTTGGTACAACCATTGACATTTTTAACCCCATTATTTTTCACACTTCATCTTCACACAAAAACCTGCTCCGCAGTCTCCTGGCGTCGCAGCACACCGGGGAGGTACTCGATCTCTCCCGGTGGACCCGATGATGAAGCATGTCACCACTAGGGTGAGTGAGGGTTTCCTGAAAAAACAGTGTACTTTTTCATGAAATTGGTCTTACAACCGGACCACTTACAACTGGCTTCAGACTTCACGTGCGACAACCACTTTTCTATATATCTTGTCTTTATGGACACTCTTCCTTTGATTACCTGTAATTTGTTTGGGGACTAAGAGTGCCCTTCAAACCCTCTCTCTCTTTTTGTTGATACATTAATAATATGTGCTCTTGTTGCATTAGTCACTACGTTTGAATAATATATTAACTTTGTCTTTCTTTTTTGTCAACATTAACTGCGGCTGTTTTAAATAATAGCATGTGCTTATTCTTAAATGTGCTCTTGTTTATGTCGTGTCTTTAATGTGACAGAGTTTTGTTCATTTCTTGTGCTTAAAGCTAGGTAATATAGACTAATGGGTTAACATTAGTAAAGGGGGTGGGTAACAGAATGGTCTCAATTCTCTAATTAATTACTGTCTTGTGTTTGTTTAAATATTAGTTTTCCGAGTGGGCCTTAGAAAATGGGTTCCTGGCAGAGCTGAAATGATGACTTGACCAGAGTGAAGCCTTCACTAACGCGCTGTGATAAAGAAAGAATTTCCTGCCAAAACAAAGGAATAATGTGCTGAACAGTTGATGGTCGAGTCGAAGTCGTGTTCGGTTAAATGTTGTATTTATAAGGAAGCTAGAAGGATGGAATATAAGAACAATAAGGGCTTATGATGTGCCCCGGACTTGGTCAGGAACGAGTGACACGCTGGTGGACTGACATGGCTAAGCCAATAGTAAAGCAGGATTTTTGGTGACTTTTAGAATTTAGTTACTTAGTTAGTTAGAAAGGTATAAAAACTGGTTCCTTTGGACAGCCCTGCAGGCTGTTTTCCTGATACCTGATGACGTGCTGTTGGACTTTTGGCACACGTAAGATCTGACTTTATTAATAATTTCCTTTTCAGGTTGAGACAGAGTTAGATAGGGAAATAATTTCAAATGGAAAATTGATTTGCAAATAATTCATTGTTTCTGACTTGCTTTTATAACAACAGTTTATTAAGTGTGTGCCTTAATCAAAAGATGCCTTCATTTACTAATAAAAAGATTTCAAGTTAATGCTCTTATTTTGAAAATAAAGTTAATAAAATAGATTTTGAAATGACAAGCTGGTCTTGATTATCTCATATTAAGTTACCATCAGTTAATCCATTGCCTAGGTTTTTGACTCAATTAAATGTTCATTTAAGAGATTTGAATAATTAGGTCATATGATTCAGTTGGTCAATTCATGTCGCAGTCATTTATGGGCCTAGTGTTAAAATTGTGAATAATGGTGAGTATCGTGGTTTAGAGATGTGCTTATGAGACAGAATTTCCTTTGGCCCGCTGGATCACCTACATATAACAATGTGTCATCGTACAATCAACCAATAATAAAGAACAACATTGGAACTGTGATGGGGAATGATGCAACCAGGAATTTGGAGGGGGAGGAATGGAAGTAGATTGGAGGGCAGTGAGGAATGACTTGTATTAAACAAATAACTGCAGTGTTGAGGGCAGGACAGGGAGGACGGCTAGTCGTAAATTTGCATGATGTGCATTATTAAGGGGAAGTGAGGCATGGGGCTAAGAGGTAGACTTGAGTGTCAAAACATTTTGGGCGAGATGCTCGCAGGTGGCTCCCCGTGTTGGTGCAGTGTGGTATCTAACTAATAAAGATAGATAATTTGGTGACATGAGTTGTAGGAATTCTGACAGAAGGATGTTTCTTTCCTGGTATATGGGGTGCTTGCAAAGGTGGTGTGGTTCCTTGTACCTGAAGGCGGTTCTCTTTGCTGTTCCCCATTTACGTACCACAACTTGTCATGCAGCTAGTGGCATATCCAGTGCTTTAAATGGGCCAGTACTCACCGGTATTGAGTACCGGCACTTCTCAGTTTTCTCCCCCTGAGTACTGGAACTTATTCTCGGGCAAGGGGAGTACCGGTACTCCCAGAAGCAGCAGGGCTCAGGCCCTGAAGTATTGGTACATGTAACGCAAAAACTGAAAATTACCCTTTCAGATGGAGCGTGTTTATGTGCCGCTCTGGCCGGCAACAGCCTGTGTATTCCTAGGTTCTCAATCTCATCGGCATGCAACGCCCATTGCGCTCAAATGGCTTCTAACACATCCACCCCCTCCCATAGCGTGTAGCAGCCCGGGATGAGACGGCTTCCCAGGCACACACGCAGCCACACCCAAGTACTTCACCGGTCTTTAAAAGACCATTTGCTTGTTAATGAGGCTTTGTTGTTTTTCACCCCTTCTTAGAACCCCTGCATCTCCACTCAGCCTATTGCTGGAAGAACTAGCCCCCCCACCGAAATTTGGCACTGGTTGATC
Organism: Lissotriton vulgaris; assembly: GCF_964263255.1. NCBI lineage: Eukaryota > Metazoa > Chordata > Amphibia > Caudata > Salamandridae > Lissotriton > Lissotriton vulgaris. The sequence goes on from NW_028244074.1 coordinate 265,554, forward strand.
GTCTAGTTCTGCCTCTGGTTCTCATTGGCATCGCAGCAAGAATGAGGATATGGTCAGAGGCGCCAACAGGGTTACAGGAGAACCAGGTTTGAATCCCAATGTTGGCTCATCATCCTATGATTCTGGACAACTCCCCTAACCAGTGGTGCTTAAAGAAAGTAAGCTTTAATGCAAATGTTCGGATTGTAAAGCGTTTAAATGCCCATGGCCTAAAAATGCGCAATATCAAACTGCCAAAAATTAGGCTTTGCATTTATGACATAGAAGCTGATGCTTGCCATGTCTCTTATGTAAGGAGGCAGGATGATATTACGCAAATTTGGCCCCTGCGCATTCAAGCACTTTATATGACAATCAGAGCATTCGCATTAAAACTTACCTATTTGGCTATTGTTAAATTCCTGTCTCAGAGCCACACCCCCAGACACGCCTCTGACTACCCACTCGGTCTAATTAGTGAGTACCAGCACTTCTGATTTTCCATTTAAAGCACTGGGCATATCCATATATATAATTCATTATTAATAATGATTTACAATCTGCGAGTAATATGTTTAGGCCTGCATTGTGTCATTTATGAAGGAGAAAGGAAGGTGAGTGATACTGCATGGAAAGAAAGGGTGGAGGAAAAGATGGAGAGGACGAAGGAAGAGTTTGATGAGTAGAAGAGTGTGAAAGTAACAATATTGAAGATGAGTGATTGGTTTAAAATCAGACTCCCTTGTCTGGGGGATCCAAGTTTACCAAACCCATGAGAATGATTGAACTGTTTGGGCTCATGATGTTCAAGATTAACCATTAGGTCCATCATTGATCCCAAACTTGGAAGCAAAATGGAACATTCTATCATGGAATGCTGCCATGTTAAGAGCCAAACACATAGATCCAGACTGGGGTACTTTTATTGACAACTATGGCATCTGTGATTTCCAGGGAACATGGAACCTTGAAACTTGCTTTAGATGTGGGTAATCTAATTTTTGCTATCCAGCACAGGAAAGAGTTCGCCCTGTTAGGGGGTAATTTTATGGGTGAAGAACTCTTTATAATGTTTATAATAGATCCTTGAGTGGAAATAAGGAATCTCCTACTTTGGCGATTTTAGATAACCATCTTAGCTCACTCCCCCTGGAAGCCCGAGTGATAGAGGCAGACGACTTTAATGTGATGTACAAACCGTTGGATAAATATGACCAGTCTTTAACTGAGGATCAAGATATGGTTTGGAAGGGTTTCCATTATGGCCATCACCTCAGTAAAGAGAAGTTCTAAGCTGACCATCCAGCTTTATGGTAATACGCTGAGATCATGTTTGAGAGCATGCAATGGGAGGTCCCATTCAGTTATGAAAAACGGCGGCACGATGAGGCTGCAAATTACAGGCCAATTAGACTTTTAGATGAGCTCCAGAAGCTTTTTTGCTGGCAAGTGTTAGAGAAACTACCTGACTGGGCCGATCTAAATAATGTTTTCTCAGCCTTACAAGCAGCTTTTAGGCCAAATACAGGCATCCTTGACCAAATTGCAAGATTGTTAGCAATATACTGGAAAACGTAGTTCTGGGTAAAGGATGTCTTTATGTCATCTTCGTAGACTTAAAATCTGCTTTCAATATGGTCACATATAGGAAACTTTTGAAAGTCTTAGAAAACATGTGAGTCCCAGCTAATATTTTGGATATCCTTATAAGGATCCCAAAGAATAATATGGCACAAGTTAGATACAACAAGAGTGGGGACTTAATAGATGCATTTGGTTAGAAAGGTCAGTACACCGGGGTGCATGATAGCTCCAACTCGCTTTGCACTATTTGTAAATGACCTGGCCGACTTTTTTACATTTCCCCAAAAATGGCGCCCCAAAAATTAGGTCTATAAAAATACCGGTACTATTATTTGCAGATGACACGCTGTTAATTTCCAAAAACCCAGCAGCCTTCAAGCAATTTTGAATCACTTTCTTCTGTTCTGTATTGATTGGGGTCCAGAGACAAATATAAGTTAAACTAAATATATAATATTAAACTCCCATAGGACTTCCCAAACAAGTGTATTGGCAAACAACTTCCCCCTTGAGCGAGTTTTTGTATCTGTTTACCTGGGGATAACTCTGTCCCACAAATTAAGCTGGAAGTCCAAGGTAAGCAAGTGTGCTCTTAAACTCTAATAAAAGTCTGGGGCAATTCTCAAGCTGGCCAAAAGACTGAATTCTAACCCCAGCCTTAGAACTATATAAAATTAGGGCAAAGAGTGTAGCCCTCTACGGAGTGTAACTGTGGGGTCATTCAAACTAAAGGCAATGAACTCTGTCCGACAATCGTTTTGTTAGGCAGTTACTCAATTTCCCACAGAGTACCCAATACATTCACTATTGATGGACCTGGGTTTGTATCCCATTTCTTTTATGATACAGTTGAAGCCCTTATTGTTCTGGTATAGACTCTTCACAACCCCTGAATTGGAGCCTTATAGGCTACCTTCAGGGATCTTTTGAACACCCCAGGCCTTTTGAGGATATCGTGGCTGTTATACCTAAAAAGGATGTTTAAAGCTCTTGCCGTTGATTCCCTGTGGGACAAACCAGAATAAGCCTGATGAAAAATAGTAGTGCAGAGACTACCTATGAGGAAAAATGATGAAAAACTGTTCCTCTGGTAGTCTAACAGACTACTTTCTAGATCATAAGATCAGCCCTAATTATGAGACATGCCTAGACGTGATACAAGGCTCTTTTCCTAGGCAACTTCACTTGAAGTTTAGATAGGGTACCCTTCCATATCAGAGTTTCCTGGGTGATGAGGGACCAAAACAGGTTCTAGTAAATTCTGCCCAGTGTGTAACATAAATCCAGATACCTTTCATCATTTTGTATTCTTCTGCTCTACCTCCAAGAACTCCGTAAGAAGGGGAGTATTCCTGTATATCGTCTTACGGGTGTAAAAACAATTGGGGTAGCCTTAAGGACAATGAAATTTGACACAAGGGAAGTGGTTATGTTGGCCATGGCTAAATTTCTACATGCAGCTTGACTTATAGATATGAGGACTGTAAGCACCATGTCAGTACCAAACCCCCTTAATTTTTTCTCTATTTTAGTTGCCTCTTATGTGGTTTTCAATTTTTGAAAAAATTACATTTTCAATTGGCAGATACGTTATAGTGACCCTTGTATATGGGAAATGCTACTTTTAATTGCTATGTGCTTTATGGATTTCAATCCGAAATAAACAATGTAAATGTATTGAACTTTTTAGGAATGTAATTAAAATGGAAGATCACAAGGTGTGGAACTTAAGAAGAGTTGAGCCATATCACGTGAAGTGTGGTGACAGAAGTCATGAGGTGTGCACTACTGACTGGATGAGCATGGGGGGTCAGTGGCAGACTGAGGAGGAGTTTTAGGCCTGTGATCACAACAACTCACTTTAAAGACTTTGCAATGAACTAAATTAAGAGTGGGGTTACTATGTTTCCTCATTCTTTCAAGCAAGGACTTGTGCTCTGTAAAAGTTACAATGTTATGTATAGCTATTTCCTCGTGTATATCTCTAGAACTGTTACAATGTAGAAACTTATCCTGGTAAATGTATGTTTAGAATTTAGGTGTGCAAAGAGGTGTAGTTGTGTTGTCAAGAGGGGAATGTGCGCGGTATCCTGGTCTGGTGTGGGATTCTATGCATGCGCATGGAATCTCACACAGCTACATCCTTGGAACTGCTGTACTGAGAATGGTGATATCGAATTGGGAAACAGTTGGATGAGGTGGTTCAACGAGCTGACCAATAAAGGAACTTTAGCAATCACAACAAGTCGAGTCAGATCCAACCTTACTACGCTGTGGGCTTCAAGTGCTGACTATGCAAGGGCAGTGCTCATTCCAGACATCTAGAAAAAATGGATGCAAGCGACTACAGTGTAGAAGTTCGCTATCCCTTTTCTAACATTTAAGTATTTTCTTCTTGTTTGTATTTGCAACATTAACCTGTGTTAAGGCACTTATTATTATGATGCCTGATTGTCACCTTGTTTTCTTTAAGTTTACACTAATAGCGATGTGTACCTACACCATTGTAGTAGTTTTCTGATCTCTCAGAACCACGTGGGGGGCCTCACCTACAAATATCCCTACTAGATCTTCTGTCTGGCTTTAAGTTGTCTCAGTACGTATGTTTAAAAATCATTTCTGCATGTATTTATCAAGGTTTATTTTTGGGCTATCTTATTGGTATTTATCCTCTTGGAATTTCAATGACAACCTTGGTCTCCTAACAATCTGACATGCCTAAGACTCTTGTCTGGTCATATGCAGCCTGATTCATCAAGCTGATTTGCGCTCGCAAAGGGTCTGATTCTGAGAATCTGGCCCTTTGCGAGTGCGATTTCTGCATTTGGGATTCATCATCCCAAATGCAAAAATAGCGATTTCGCTATTTTGCGATGAATTACATTTAAGGAATCTCTATTTGAGATTCCTTAAATGCAATTCATCATCCATTTTGAAATAGCGAATTCGCAATTTCGGCCCGCTATTTACCGCGAGGTCAAACCTCGTGGTAAATAGCGAAAACTTAGAAAAATGCTTTTAAAAGCATTTTTCTAAGTTGCATGTTGCACACACGCATGTCATTTGGACATGTGTGTGCGCAACACCTGTTTAAATTTGCATTTAAGGGGTGCAACAGGGTGTCCTTTGGACACCCCTGGCACCCTTTAAATCGCTATCTTATTTGCAATTAGCAAATTGCTAATCGCAAATAAGGAATATTCCCCATTCATGAATGGGGAGTTATTCCTTATTTGCGATTAGCAATTTGCTAATCGCAAATAAGGATTATGTAGGAATCGCATATTTTTTTGCGATTCCTACATGAATCCCGTTTTGCGAGCCTCTAATAGCGATTCCTTATGAATCGCTATTATAGACTCGCAAAATGGGTCGTTGATGAATCAGGCTGATAGTGCCCAACCTCCTCATGAAATGCTGAAGAGCTGCTTATTTTTGCTTGTTCACCTATTGTCGTCTTAGATTGCCCTGTTTTATAAAATTGCTCTAGATGGAGAAATATGAATTAGATCTAGTCAAACAAAGACATTTCTTTATAAGGCGTGTCTAGTCTGTGCCTAAGGCAACATTCACAGTGACGGCTTGTGTAGTATACAGTACCTTGAATTGCAGCATCCCTCTCACTTCAGGAAATTTGGTATCAAGAAAGCAGTGAAATAATTTTGAGAAAATATGTAACATATTCGGCCTGATTCACATAGGTAAATTTACACTTTTGTATAAGAATACTATTGTTTGGTATTCACAAAGGGATTTACGAGTCGCATGTGGTGACTCCGCACTCATAAAGATACTGCTCATAAATCTCTCTGTGAATAGCAAATAACAGTAGACTTACACAAAAGTGTAAGTTCACCTTTGTGAATCAGGCCTATTATGTATTTTACAGCACAATTGTCAAAATAGTGTGGTCTAAGTACCATAGTTTTGGCAGGAAGCTCTTAAGGGCCACCCCCTATTAGTTTCTGATAGCACACATAATCAGTAGTTCTCTGCCTTTTAGAGCTTGCTTGCCTATCTGAAATACACGAGACCTGATGGAAAGTGTAAGTTTACCTTTGTGAATCCGGCCCACCTCAATGCACAGCACATATGTTGGAGTCACAGGAAGAAGGTAGTGCCTGTTGGTTTTTGCCACTGCAGCATCATTTGAAAAGTTGTCTGGGGATATACCACTAGTTATGAAAACTTTGTTTGGAGATAAATGCCCATCACTTATCCTGCGCCCTTTATTAAGTCACCAGCATTCAGGGTCGAAATTTGCAAAATCATCGCAATTGTTGTATATCATTTTCATGATTGTGCCTGGCATTGGATTTAGGCATTGCCCAATAACAACACAGACGTTAAAGTCACGTAAGCACATCCTCAGGAACATTACACCTGTTAAAGAAAGAAGCAGCATTTGGGTGTTCGGTGGTAATTATAAGACATCACCATCTCATTTTTACTTGCACTCAATCGAGAAGGTACTACGTGGGCAGGAGACTCCAGTGACAGAGTGATGAATACACTGGCGCATATTAAGCCATGGATTCTGAAAGTAATGATTGCTTTGTTCATTCATTTACAAAATGTGCTTATCATAAGTTTCTCATCATATTGTTTTTGCCGTCGAACTAATTTGGCACAGCCTGCTGGGAAATGAACCTCACAGGGCTCTCATCACAACTAGTGCTTTGACAGTACACCTTTCACCCAAAGCACCTGGCAGTCTTCTTTGACCTTCTAGCAATGGAGTCTGCAACCTTAGCACCTTGAAGTCCGTTCTATACGTTTACTCTCTAAAGAAGACTTTAAATAGTTGTTTTTCGTCCCCCTCTTCCACGCCATTACCGCAGCTTGGTACTCTCTGGCAACCATAGAGTGAGTACCTGTCATTCTCAGTGCAGAATCTACCCTTGGTTCTGGCGTAACCAGTCTGCCCAAAGGCGCCGCTTTTAAAAATAAAAGCATCCAGTTTACTGTGGTAACGGATGCAAACTACATTTGTGCAAAACTCTGTTTTCAAGAATTATCAAATTAAAAGCACACACCCGCACCCATTTGCACGGAGCCAATTTCATACAGGCCAATAACATATATGTGCACAAATAGAAGAGCACTGACGAAGTCAGGCAGCACCAGACGGACACATCCATTCTCACAGAACACATATACGGCACAAACACACCTAGTAAGGCTACAGATCTGAAAGCTGAAGGCACAGCAGGCGATTGAACATAAAGGCAGGCTAGAAAGTGAAACCAAGACAGGCACATTGTTGGTCATTCTGGAATGGTAGACGGTTCTAATTAATATGTGGTGTTGGTTTCCATGTAAATGTAAATGTAAATGTAAATGTGTTTCGATTTATATAGCGCAACACTTTAACCCAGGGGTCTCAAGGCGCTTGCTTAGGGAACCCGTCCTGGTATTCCCCTGTGAGATACCCCGGCCGGGTATCCACAAGGTGAAAGCCAGGCATCCCGCCGCGAGGGGCCGTAGTGGAGATTAAGCAAGCTATTGCCCAGAGTCGCAGAGTGTGACCCCGTGAGTCGAGTAGGCACCGTGGAGCGAGAATTGTCAACTCCGTGGAATTTTGAGCCCGAGACCCGCCAAGGCGGGGAATCGAACCCTGGTCCACGGCCGATCTCAGCTTCCGGGTCTGCCGCCTCTAACCACTGAGCCACACTTCTCCATACATATTACCAAATGCCTTGCAGGTTTGTGCAAATGTAAAAGACTTACCTCAAGCACCTGATCTCTCCCCAGTGCACTTACATTTAGGAGGTTCATCTCAGGCATGCTGCAGGAAGGGAAGGAAACACAAATTGGCTTTCAATGACTGACAAAGCAGCGGGGTAGGGATGTGAGGGCCGCCTGCACAGCTCAACCGTGGCTTTCTTATTATTCCCCCTAAGCCTGAACAAAAAAACAAGTGTGGCCACCAGTGGATGTAAAAAACGACACAGTTTCCTTGACAGCAACACAGTTCCTTCACGGACTGTAAATTTAGAACATTGACAGATGATGTTCTGAGTGAGAAACAGTGCCAGAGTGGCACAGACACAGAAAACAGAAGCATGCCTGGGGTAGGGAAGCTAGGGAAGGCCAATTTTCCCTTAAGAAAACCAACACAAGATAAGTTTGGTACAAAGCAAAAATATGTATGTAAATGCTTCGTAATATATCTCGTCATAGTATGACAAATAATAAAGAACATTTACATAGTTATTCATCATTGTTCAAGTATGAGTTTGTCATATATAACTTCTTTTTATTGTGAGAACCCTTCTTTTAAAGAGGCTCCTGAAATCAATGCACCAGTGGAAACACTCAGCCAGAAGCGTAATAATACACCACACAGCCAATAACATGATGTGAGAGATGTTAACTCCTCTGACTCTGCTGTATATATATTTTTACAGCGTAGTGACGAAAGTTCTGGAAGACAGCTGTGGTGTCAAGTCAGACCTAAAAGAAGCCATGTCTTGGAATGTTTAGTTGTCTTGCACACCTTGATCCTGACCAAGTTGTGAAGAACACCGAAACGCGTTGACCGAGCGCTGTCAGCCCCTAAATTTATGTAACTAATAAAAAGAAAGCAATTAATTTCTACTTTTTGGAGTGCAGCCCATTTTTTCCTTTAAGGAGGGAAAGTGATGTGATGTGCAGCGGGGTGGTTAAGCCGCAGGAGAACGCACCAATGAGGAGCGCTGCAGAACCGGCAAAACGGAACTGAATGTGGGGATGCAGGTAAGAGCGGTAAGAGGGTGGGCCCAAGTGAGGGAGGTTTTTGAAAGATGACCACAAGGGAAAATGTATTATTTATTTAATTTTCCCTCGTGTTCATCTTTTGAAATCCCTCATCACCTGGCCCCACAGCCTCACCTCTCTTACCTGCAGTGGCCACGGCTGATATATAGAAGGAGCAGGGGTTGTATCTATCTATATATATATATATATATATATATATATATATATATATAGATATATATATGCAAAGACGTCCTGTCCGCCCAAGGCGCAAGGCGGTACCACACAGACACGGACCTCTCAACTCCTTCCAAGAGAATTACGGATTCCCACACATCATTAGTGGGTAAGCAGTGCAGATTTTTATTTCAGCAAACAATAACATGGACCAGTGTCCTCCATAAATATATATATATATTAACCCCACTGGCGGTGGCCAGTAGCTAGTTATAGTGAGGACCTAGTTACCATAGGAAAATCGCAACATTCTATTCCCAATAACTTTGGCGCCGATTGACGAATCTTCACGAAATTTTCAAAACTTATGGCCGGCTCCGGTCCGCTCTTATCTTGAAAGTTTCGGGGTGATTTAGCTAGCGAGGGGTGAGAAAAAAGGGGCTCCCAAAACGTGTTTTCCCCATGCAATTTTCCATAGGAAACTTTAGACATGGCTACAGCCCGAACTGCTGATCGGAATAAAGCTCATTTTGATTCAGTAGTTGTGTATATCTAGAGGTGCACAGAATCCGCGCACCCTGCAGATTAGGATCCGCGCACCCTGCCGATCACGAGCTGCATTCTAATTGGCTATGAACACTCCAAACCAGGAACGGTTGGCAGCAATCTTGTGCCTCGGTAGAAGCAGTAAAATGAAGGCAGAAACAAGAATAGGGAGCAGGTTTGAAATACTCTGATGCCCTGAGCCTGTTTAGGGGGTCCTACAAGGACGTTCAGGGCTAAGTAAAGCATTTTTATATATTTTTTAAACGCCAAAATGCACGCTTGGTGTGTGGGTCCAGTGTCAAAAATGAAAGAAAGGAAGTGTGGGCTCCTGTGCTTCGTTATTAATTAGCCCCCGGGTGGGCCAAGTACCGGGGGCATTTAAAAAATATATGTGCGGGGCCCAGGCGGACCCCGCAGCCCCAGGGCCCCCCGGGGACTTCTAAAAATATTTGGCGGGGGCAAATACAGCCCCCCCAGCCCTGAGGACCTCCACCCCGGGACTTTTTTTTAAATGGGTGAGGGCCTCCAAGGCTGCGGGCCCCCCTCCTGGATCCTTTGATAGCCCTGGGGACCACCATCCCCCAGGGCTGGCTCCTGCAGTGTCCCGGGGTACCCACCCCAGGGACACTGCTGGGTGCTACGGTAGGGCAAAAGCATGTCTCCCGCCCTACCATAGCAAACTCTGCTTTGAATTTTGGAAGAGAGAGTAGGGAAACCTGCTCTCTCTTCCAAAATCCAAAGCAGAATTGCTTTTCCACATGGGGAGCTGCATTTTAGCAGCTCCCCATTTGAAAAAGCAATGCCGGCTCTCTCAGGAGGCGGGGAGCCGGCGGGACAGTGGGGGCATTGGAGCTCCCCCCACGGTCCCCATTGTTGTGTATAGGCCCCGGGGGATGGGTTCCCCAGGCCGCATAGAAATTAGTGGGAGGAGCCAATTTTATTTTACGGAAAAATTTGGAGTCGCGACTCCAACGCAACCCTCAAAATGGCCCTCTGGTGTGACCACGCTGGGTGCGTGACTCCCAGCGTGGCCCCCTGGTGTGAACATGCTGGATTCGTGACTCCAAAACACGCTGGGTGTGCGACTCCCAGCGCGGCCCCCTGGTGTGAGCGCTGGGTGCGCAACTCCAAAACGCGCTGGGTGCGCGACTCCAAGCAAAAAAAAATTAATTTTTTAAAATATAAATCTAGCTTATATGTTTAGATTTTGGGTGGATCTAAAAGAGCCTTTGTGTTTATTGGGAGATGTTGGTACCTACAAGTAAGTACCTATGCAGAGTCTATAGTTGTTGAGAAAGACTCAGTTAGCCTCATCTGCGAAATGTAGACCGACTCTCCTGTAGATGCCATCCATATTAAAACACAGGTTGTTGTTGTAAATGGACCCCATCCTATAATCTCTGAGATAAGCAGAAACAGCTTTATTGACATGTTTCCTAGCTTTTTTAATCTGTGGACAAAATTGATTGGACAAGTTCCATTTTCTGTCTTTGACAAATGTTAGAGTAGACAAAGGCAGTTTGTGGGAAAAGTAACATCAATTCTGCAAAGGTGTCCTTCATTAGCATTTCCAGACATACCCCAGTCAAAGTGCCTAAATCATTGCCACCACAGTGCACAATTATGAGGTCAGGGTGTTGGAGATGCAAAAAGGATTTAACCAATGGCCTCAATTGGTGCCACTTTAATCCTCTCTGTCCAATCCATTTAACGTCTACATTTTGCAAAGCTATGTCTTTGTCAATACCTCTGCTTTCAGCATACCTTTTGCACCAGAAAATATAGCTGTGTCCCACAATCCACACTCTAAGCATCTTGAAGGGAAGTCAGGATGCACTCATAAGATGTCTGTAGGTAAAGTAGGTAGTTTGTAAAATAGGATGTTTTATGAATGGTGGACAAGATACAGTTTTAAAAAAAGAAGAGAAATGATTGGCTGATTGAGAACCTTATACACTGAAAAATAGGGTACATGTTTTTGTGTTTACAAAGCATGTTTCTTATTGGCTAGTAAAAACTGTTTGAAAGGTACATTAGATAAGATAAGCTTTCACTTTGGAAAATCAAGCACACTTGCTGCTTGAATTTGCAACACTGTGTGCTGAACTTGTGACCTGTGGGCTCAGTTGAGTGTTCCATGAACTGTTACTATGGTAACAGGCATTAAGCAGAATAGGGGTAGCGTTGAAAGTAATGTGTGGCATTAAAATGTGCATTTCTTATTAATAATACAGTAGTATGTAATTGCAGTGATATTTCCCAAGTTAGTGTGTATAATTAAAAGTAGTGTGTTCTGAAAAAAAAACTGTTTGTCATACACTTTTGAGGTCTCCTCTGGATCCTTCGTTCCATTGCTTACGGTGCACGGACCAGGTATGACTCCAAAAAATTCCAGAAGCAATTTTGGTTCAGTTAGAGGTCAGCTGGCAAGGATTGATATGTGTAACCAATAGAAATGTGTGTTAGACTTTGAATTATTCTGGGAAACAATGTCATTTGATATTTACATGTGTACCTGTGCAGAATGAGAGGGAAAGTTTGCCATTTTTTGGTTTTGCTAAGAGCAGTGCAGTACATTCATTGTGTGCATAAGAACATCTGGTGTGTGATTCAGATACTTCATAATCTACAAATCAATTTTAAAGATGAGTAATACTTTGTGATGTGTTCTATGTGGTGCCTTTGTTTTTAATCATAAAATATATGTTTCTTACAATTTGGAGTTAGTGATATATTTTACAATGAAGAAATATTTATTACAGTTTTTTGTAATGTGTTTACATTATGTTTAATATACAGTTTATATTTTATTATGTGTCTTTTGCAATAGGGATTGTTGATTATAGCTGATTGTTTTAATGTGTGCATATGTATATTGGTATTGCAGTGCATAATTTTGGTGTTGATTTGAAATTGGAAATGTATATGTTGATTTACGGTATTGGTGATGAGAGTAGTTTTTATAAGTGTCTACAAAGGTATAGTTTAAATATGTGACATAGTTTGCTAGGGAATAGTCTTGCCTGTCCAGAATTACACTGTGAGTCTGTGTCCACTGCTACAATCGTCCTGACAGAAGCATGTGCATATTAAATCTCTTTGCTGACACATCAGTGCATATACATTTATCCTGATGTCAACTACTAGTAGTATGAGAACTAAGTCACTATTTATGCACTTGGAGAATGAGTCAGGCATCTAGATAAGCAGTGGTACAGTTAAATGTGTAGAATGTATGCAGCCCCCTAACCCCTTCCAGATTATTGAGAATCTCCTGCTAAAGTCCAGGGAATAGTCTGGCCTCTCCAGAATCACACTGTGAGTCTGTGTCCACTCCTCCAAATATTCTGACAGAAGCATGTGTTTATTTAATCTCTATGATGACACATAAGTGCTTATGAACTTATCCTGCTGTCAACTACTAGCAGTACGATAATCCAGTCACTGCTTATGCACTTGGAGAATGAGTGAGGCATTCAGAAAATCAGTGCTACCGTCAAATGAGTAGAATGTATGTGGTGCCTTAACCCTATTCAGATGACTGAATCTCTTCTGCTAAGGATCAGGTAATAGTCTAGCCTGTCTAGAATAACACTGTGAGTCTGTGTACACTCTGACAATCATCCTGACAGAAGCATGTGCTTATTTAATCTCTCTTCAGACACATAAGTGCTTATAAACGTATCCTGTTGTTAACTACTAGCATTATGAGAACCTAGTGATTGTTTATGTACTTGGAGAATGAGTCAGGCATTCAGACAAGCAGCGGTACAGTCAAACGTGCACAATGTATGGGGTCCCCAAACCCCTTCCAGACTACTGAGTCTCCACTGCTAAAGTCTAGGGAATAGTCTTGACTGTCTGAAATCACACTGTGAGTCTTTATCCACTCTTATAATCATCCTGACAGAAGCATGTGCTTATTTAATCTCTCTGTAGACACATAAGTGCTTATAAACGATTATGATGTCAACTATTAGCAGTATGATAATCCAGTCACTGTTTATGCACTTGGAGAATGAGTCAGGTATTCAGACAAGCAGTAGTACAGTCAAATGTGCACAATGTACGCATTCCCCTAACCCCTTTCAGACTACTGAGTCTCTCCTGCTAAAGTCCAGGGAATAGTCTTGCCTGTCTGGAATCACACTGTGAGGCTGTGTCCATTTGTACAACCATCCTGACAGAAGCAATCTCTCTGCAGACACATAAGTGCTGAAAACGTATCCAGATGTTACCTACTAGCAGTATGACAACCCAGTCACTGTTTAGGCACTTGGAGAATGAGTTAGGCATTCAGACAAGCAGTGGCACAGTCAAATGTGCACAATGTTTGCGGTCCCCTAACCCCTTCCAGACTACTGAGTCTTGAACTTGATTATTGTCGGGAGATTTTAATGTGCACCCATGCGGCGACCCTAAACTTAATGATTTAGGGACAATGGGTTGCCCGCTGATATCAGGACTTCACTTCGAACACTGCAAACAGGGTAACATTCTTAACGATATGCTTTATAAGTTCTTAACCCAGTCTGTATCACTGTGGGTGGGAGCATCATGAAGAAAGAGGGATCACAAAGAGGTACGGCGTGGTGTGGGCGGCGGATAAAATGGAACCAAGTGATTCCGTCCCTTTTTCATGAAAAACTTAACGATGCCTGTTAGGCAGAATTCTCTTATTGCCTTCACGATGAATCATTGGCCACCGGAATTCTTAAAGCCTTTGAAGGGATTTCTTCCAAAGTGGGGGACATGTTATCTGTCCCAGGGAAACCCAGGTGTTTAGTGACCCCAAATGGTTCTGCCCCCTATGTTATAAAGCCGCAAGAGACCTTAAGGCGGGGCTGAAAGAAACACCTAGGGACAGAACCCAGATTTCCCAACTTCGGAAAAATTACCAAAAAGCGTTGGCTACTAGAAGAACGGAATTGAAAGAAGCAACTTGGAGGGAGCTCCTTGACCCATTGACCCTATCCAGCAGCTCCAGATTCTGGAGCATTATTAATCGATCACCATTTCTAGTAGAAGGGGTTAAAGAAGTAGGCACTAACATAACGGAGGACGAATGGGTGTCTCATTTCGCTAATATTTTTAAAAGTACATTCATCCTGCCGTACCTGCCGGATACGTCATCAGCCAAGGATGTAGTCGTGTTCTCTGTAAATGAAATGGAGAAGGGATTAACAACCTAACAAACAAAAAAGCCCCAGGTCCGGATGGTATCCCCCCAGATCTTTTTTAATCAAACCCCTCCTTTTGGGCTCCGATCCTGGCTGCGGTGGGTAACGCCACAGCTAAAGAAGGATGCCCAACACCCTGGGGAGTCTCAACAATCGTGCCAGTATTTAAAAAGGGAGACCGTGACAGCACCATGAATTACAGGCCAATCTCCCTTATTGAATCGGTTGTAAAGGTCATAGGGGGAGTCATATTAAAGAGACTGATCGCCTGGGCGGAGGAGAATAAGATCATCCCTGACATCCAATATGGGTTCCGCCCAGGCCACTTGACCATGGCCCAATGCATAAATCTCTACCTGATCCGAGGAAAGTACACCATTGCTCTCTCAGGTACCATCTACATGGCCTTCATGGATCTTTCATCCGCTTTTGACTGTGTCAATCGGGGAAAGTTGTGGCAATCCATGAGGGCCATGGGAGTGGAGCCGAGCTTGGTGGACTTTCTGATGGAACTGCATAGAGACACAAAGGCAAATATCAGATACTCTTTAGACCTCAAGGTAACTAGGAACTTTAACACTGAAAGGGGAGTGCGACAGGGGTGTATCTTGGCACCTTTCCTTTTTAATGTTATATTAACGACATAGAAGGTTCACTGATAGACACAGGGGCTGATTATCCGTATGTGGGACGGCGAGGCCTGCCCGTCTTGCTATGTGCAGACGACGCAGTCCTCCTGGCCAGTACCCCGAAAGGGTTACAAACCCTACTAGACGCTTTCCATGGGTTTATGGCTAACAGAGATTTCACTATAAATAACTCTAAATCCTTTGTGATGCAGGTAGGGTTGCACCCAAAAAGACAGTATCCTTTCATGGTGAATGGTGAAAGAGTGCCAATATGTACGACCTTTTCGTATCTGGGCGTCTTAATAGATGACCGGCTTGATTGGGTTGCACTCCTAAATAATAAAAGGGGAGATTTCACCAGGGCTAATGCTGCTCTATTTGGCTTTGCAGCCAAAATGGGCAATCACCCTGTGGCTGCAATGTTAAAGATCTATCGAGCCAAGAGTGTATCTATAGCCAGCTACAGGAGTGATTTATGGGGATATTCCGGACTTGAGGGACTACAGGTAACGGAAAATAATTTTTTAAAACAGCTATTGTGTGTTCCAAAGGGGACTGCAAACTTATTAGTACATGAAGAAACCGGCGCACCTTATATTAGCGACATTTTGGCCTTGCGCCCCCTAACGTTTTGGCTACAATGTTGGCTTAACAAACACCTTGATCTCACACATAAACTTCTCACAGAGATCATGAGTCTAGATTACAGGATCAATATTCCATGGTTGAAATATTTAAAATGTTTTTTAGTGAGCTGGGACGCTTGGATTTGTTTTTAACACCTGATTGTATTACTAAAGAAGATGTGGCGCTCGTAAAACAATGGATAGGGAGGAGAAAGATCTACTGAAGCCCAGTGTTTGCAAATACATGATGTTCAAAACATCTTTAGATCTGGAACCATATTTATTATGGCCGTTATCAGCCTATGAATGATTTTTACTAATCAGGTTTAGAATGGATTTTTTCTATCTCTTATTAGCTGTTCCAAGGGGTTGTCATAAAGGGAAAGTGCTAGCACCCTGTGGCTGTGACAATCTGTCTCCTCAGGACCTGCTGCACTTCATGTTCTTTTGTAAATTTTATGAAATGCCCAGGATCTTTTATCTAAAACTCTTTTAAAAAAGTTAAATTGTGCGCAAGTACGTCCCGCTCTCTACAATTTGCAACTGTTAAAATCTGAATGTATTCCTTTTGTGGCCGGGTTTCTGAAATGTTCCCTGAAGATTAGGAAAAGTTTGGAACTCTAAATGATTTGATCAAAGTATCTTATATCTTTTATACTAATGCATACTATTTTTGGATTTTTAGTGATGCCCTCCTCAACTCGTTAACTTTGTAGTTATATCACTACCTTTGTCCTAATACTCGGATATGTTACATTTTTTGTATCTGTATATTGTGTTTTATAACCTGTGTATGGAATGTATCCTGGAAATTTGTAACTTTTATGGTTTCATATCAAGTAAACCGAATAAAGTATATAAAGTAAAGAGTCAGGCATTAAGACAAGCAGTGGTACAGTCAAATGTGCACAATGTATGCTGTCCCCTAACCCCTTCAAGACTACTGAGTCTCTCCTGCTGAAGTCCAAAAAATAGTCTTGCCTGTCTGAAATCACACTGTGAGTCTGTGCCCACTTCTACAACCATTCTGACAGACGCAGGTGCTTATTTAATCTCTCTGTAGACACATACGTGCCTATAAATTTATCCGGATGTTAACTAATAGCAGTATGAGAACCCAGTCACTGTTTATGCACTTGGAGAATTAGTCAGGCATTTAGACAAGCAGTGGTACA
This sequence comes from Lissotriton vulgaris, assembly GCF_964263255.1. Classification (NCBI taxonomy): domain Eukaryota; kingdom Metazoa; phylum Chordata; class Amphibia; order Caudata; family Salamandridae; genus Lissotriton; species Lissotriton vulgaris. The sequence continues at coordinate 282,188 of NW_028244074.1, forward strand.
GTCCAATGTACAGAATGCAGGCAGTCTCTTAACCACTTCCAGACTTCTGAGTCTCTCCTGCTAAACTCCAGGGAATAGTCTTGCCTGTTTGGAATCACACTGTGAGTCTGTGTCAACTCCTACAATTATCCTGATAGAAGCATGTGCTTACCTAATCTCTCTGTCCCGGTTGAGGGTCAGTTCCTCGAATGACCAAGTCAAAAACAGGCCCGGGGAATACAATGAGAGAGGGTGTAGGGAGTTTGACTCCAGGCTTGACAATGAAATTGAATCGCACATCTGGGCCCCCAAGGTTAAAAGGCTGTCACGACCGCAATGGTTCTGGGAAGCAACAGAGGAGCCCAGTTAGTAAACATAGGCCTCAAAGTATCCCTGCCAAAATAGGGAGTAATATTTATTCCACTACACAGCAAAATGGTAATAAAACAGTAACCCAACCTATAATTGACCTCCCCCCTGAGGCAGCCCCGCAGGCTGTGACACTTACAAGGGTCCCACCATTGTTGGTTGGTGAGGTAGAGTCAACAGAAACCCTGTTAGCTATGACTAAAAAATGGTGTGATTGTAACTGCTCGGGATATGGAAATCTCCCCTAGTATTATCATGGCTAGACGGGTTGGGTGGATAGGAAGTTCACAGAAAGAATTAAAAGGGGACTTTAATTTATTGTTAATTTTAACAAATGTCATGTTGCTGATCGTTTGTTGTGGGACGCCTCAGATATGAAGAGAGAGGAAGATCATATAAGGGCCCTAAAGCTGGGTTTTTTTCTATTCACCACCCAGGAGTTCAAGGGCAGATATAAGAACACAACCAGAGTTGAGTACTAGGAGATTAACCTGGACTCCATGTCACACCCCTAATGAGTTAGATTACCTATCAAGTTGGGTTACCCCTATAGTCTGGTCATCCCCTACGGTATCTTGTACCCATCCAACCCAGAAGAAAGAAATAGTGGCGTTTTCCAACAGGTTCTCACCCTTGTCTCAACTTGAGGAGATTGATTGACTGAATTTAGCCATTGGGACGAAAGCAAAATTTAGGCTACTAAGTTGGAACATTGCGGGGCTCCGCTCAAAGAAGGACGACCAGAGATGGTTAAAATTTATAGGAGCTTATGATATAATGGCCCTGCAAGAGACGTAGGACAGGGAGTGTAATTTTTGGGTTGATGGTTATAAATCATATTATATGCCCGCTAGACCATCAGTGGCGGGAAGAGATAAAGGGGGGGCTTATGTTTCTTTTTCGGTTAGACTGAAAGGCTCAATACAATTGCTAGAGTCATCCTCACCTAGTTGGCAACACTTGTAATTAATTTGTATAACTCTGGGGAAAGTTTATTCAGTAATGAGCATCTTTGTTTTTTGATGCAGTTTTTAGAAAAATATAAAGAGCAGCACACCGCTTATGTTTATATTATCCTGATGGGAGATTTTAACATACATTTGGGCAAATCTAACTGTTGTATTAAGGAAATACATGGTCCCTCCTATTCGTTCCCTCCACATTTTGAACACACCGCTAAAGGGGAAGCTCTGGAAGAACTTTTGTCTTGTGCCGATCTTTATGAGCCTGGTTTCTTTGACAACAGAGAGAGGGTTTCCACGTTTAGGGCAAGGGATAGTGAGACAGTTATTGATTATGTTTTTTTATCAACAAAAGAGTGACTCAAAAACTAAAAGGGATAGTCAATAGCTACCACCAAGCAAAGGGAGAGGAACAGACAGAGAGCAATCAGACACAAAAGATTACATATAGAGTGCCACAAAAAGAACGGGAAAGTGGTTATATTAGTTTGAACCACCCAGTCCTAAACAAAAAACAAATATAGGTCGACATGTTTCTGCTAAAAAGAGCCAATACTCAGCTCAGCGTTCACCAGGACCATATATTCCATGCAACAAGTGAGCGAAGCGCGCTAAGGCTTCACCACCACTTGAAGTAGGGAAAAAATAGTAAAAAGAGGATTACGACCTTATGTGTAATCAAGACACTGGGACTACCTGGTCTCTTCTCCTCCTACGAGTGAGAGATGTATGTCTGTAGAAGAAAAAACAGAGTAAAAAAGAAGAGAAGTGTATTAAAAAATGGCACTCAATTGTTTATGCACTTGGAGAATGAGTCGACATTCAGATAAGCAGTGGTACAGTCAAATGTGCACAATGTATGCGGTCCCCTAACCCTTTCAAGACTACTGAGTCTCTCCTGCTAAAATCCGGGGAATAGTCTTGCCTGTCTGGAATCACACCGTGAGTCTGTGTCCACTCCTGCAAACCATTTGTACAGAATGATGTGCTTATTTAATCTCTCTGTAGACACATAAGTGCTTATAAACTTATTACGATGTCGACTAATAGCGGTATGAGAACACAGTCACTGTTTATGCACTTGGAGAATGAGTCAGGCATTCAGACAGGCAGTGGTACAGTCAAATGTGCACAATGTATGCAGTCCCCTAACCCCTTTCAGGCTACTGAGTCTCTCCTGCTAAATTCCCGGGAATAGTCTTGCCTGTCTGGAATCACACTGTGACTCTGTGTCCACTTCTGCAACTTTCCTAACAGAAGCATGTGCTTATTTATTCTCTATGCAGACACATAAGTGCTTATGAACTTATCCTGATGTCAACTACTACCAGTATGAGAACTCAGTCACTGTTTATACACTTGGAGAATGAGTCAGGCATTAAAACAAGCAGTGGTACAGTCAAATGTGCACAATGTACGCGGTCCCTTAACCCCTACAAGACTACTGAGTCTCTCCTGCTAAAGTCCAAAGAATAGTCTTGCCTGTCTGAAATCACACTGGGAGTCTTTGTCCACTTCTACAACCATTCTGACAGACTCATGTGCTTATTTAATCTCTCTGTAGACACATAAGTGCTTATAAACTTATTCTGAAGTCAACTACTACCGTATGAGAACCCAGTCACTCTTTATGCACTTGAAGAATGAGTCAGGCATTCAGACAAGCAGTGGTACAGTCAAATGGTAACATAACATGGTAACTCTGGAGATCTCGGATGTGCACCTTGACTCTGGCCCAAAGGTTATGGAACAAGAGGTGGAATACCCCAGACGCAGCACAACTAGGCTCACGGATGAATATGTTGCTAGATTAATAAAACTACAACAGAACCTAGCCCTAAAGATAGCAAGGGGTCAAAACCTCGAATGGTACGTAGGAAAAATTGAGGAGGTGGTCCAAACTCTTAGTAAAGAACAAAAAAATATAAATAGAGGCAAAAATAAAAACAAAGCAAAAAGCCTGAAGACCGAGAAATCCTCCGGTTGGTTTACAAGGGAATGCCAGGAGAAAAAAAGGGAAGTTAGGAGAATGACCCGCCGCATGCAGCTAAAGAGAGATCAAGATAGTACAAATACCTTAGAGGGCTTCAAAAGAGAATATACTATGCTTATCAAAAGAGCAAACAGGTAATTTAAAGAGGGATGCTGGCAAAAATTACTTGAGGCAATGGAAACGAAGAACTCACGCCACTTCTGGATGTTAGTGCACTCAGGAGCAGATCACCCTCTAGGGAAAATGAACTGCATAGTAGAAGAGGCAGTATGGGAGGAGTATCTACAGGACTTGTATAGCCCAGGGAAAGACCGGGAAGAAAATCTGTACACAGACTGGAGCGGTCTGGTAACAGATATAAAATCCGACTTTTCTGCCCAAGAGGTTAAAAAGACGATAAAGGGTTTGAATCTCACAAGAGCGGCAGGACCGGATAATCTCCCGGCACAAATAATCAAAACTCAGGTCTAGTGGTGGGCGGAATTTTTTGCAAATATGTTTGGAGTCATTCTAGATACTGGGAAACTTCCCGAAAACTGGAATGGGGCTATAATAAGGCCAATTCATAATAAAGGGGAGATGAAAAACCGGAAAAATTATAGATTAATTAATCTATTGGACATCAGGGAGAAAATATTTGCCAAAATAGTGCTTAGCAAATTAAAGGACTGGGTAGAAGAGAACTCAATTTTCCCGGTGGAACAGGGGGGCTTTAAAGAAGGGCACTCCACTGTAGACCACTGTTATGCCCTGTGGTCCCTCGCCCGGAAGTCGAGAGAACAAAAGGGGTACCTGTTTTGCTGTTTCATCGACTTCCGGGCAGCCTTTGATTCAGTGGACCGGGGGAAACTATGGGAGTGCCTGATTAAATACGAAATCCTGGTGTGCTTACTCGAAATCCTAAAAGAATTGCATAGAGGGAACTGGGCCCAAGTAATTAAAGATACACAAGGGGCTCTGACAAAGAGGATTGAGATAGGGAACGGACTGAGACAGGGCTGCGTCTTAGCTCCGCTCCTCTTTTCAATATTCCTAGCGGACCTGCCAGCAGCACTAGAGGTGCAAAGAAGCGCGAGCCCGAGGATGAATAATAGAAAGGTCTCATGCTTGCTGTATGCAGATGACCTTGTGATTACTGATCTGACCGAGCTCGGGCTACAAAGAGAATTAAATGCATTCCATGATTACTGTAAGGATAAATTGCTGACAGTGAACATGGAAAAAACAAAGATCATGCGCTTCGGAAAAGGGTCCAAGAGTTTCAGCTGGCACCTAGATAAAATAAAATTTGAAACGATAAAAGAATACAAATACCTTGGTCTTTGGTTTGAATCCTCTTTAAAATTGGATATACATGTGGAACACCAAAACGTAAAAGCATCCTCCTCCATTTGTCACCGGAAAAAATGTAATATAAACTACGGGGATAAGTCACATAAACTGTTATTAAAAGCATATAAGGCCATGATACCGCCCCAAGTACTGTATGGTGGAGAGGTGCTCCTTCTAAGCGGAAAGGGAGGTTGGGATCGGGAGGAAGGTAAGGCCCTTAAAACGTTACTGTCACTACCAAAGTCATCAATGATACAGGCAATTAGACTGGAAACAGATATGATCGGGTAGAACACTCAGGCCAAAATTGCGATGGAAGATTCTGGAAACGCCATTCCCAGGGGGAAGGGGAAAAGGTCGCACATTGGTGTAGTGAGTAAATCTGACACAGTAACCTAAGATGGGCATTAGACGCAAAAAGAAAAATAAAGGAAATAATTGGGAATCTAAATTTTGGAGTAAACCAAAATTCTCTAGATGTGGAGTTCACTCAGAGCACAAGGAAGAGAGTACTCTAGAAGGCAGGATATAGGAAACCTAAGAAATAAAAAATAAGTGGTTAATATGATAGTATCTTGGGAAAACGAGACGGGGTACCCTTATTTAGAAACCCTGCCAAATTACGGTTTTAGGTGGGAGATACTAAAAATCCAAATAGGTACCTTTCCCAGGATTTTTTTCTGTGACGCATTTCTACTTCGAACACATTGTTTAAAGACTATGGTCTAAATAAACAGAGTTTCTCTCTCTCTCTCTACAGTCAAATGTGCGCAATGTGTGCGATCCCCTAACCCCTTCCTCTACGACAATCATCCTGACAGAAGCATGTGCTTTTTTAATCTCTCTGCAGACACTTATAAACTTATCCTGATATTAACTAATAGTAGTATGAGAACCCATTCACTGTTTATGCACTTGGGGAATGAGTCCGGCATTCAGACAAGCACTGGTACAGTCAAATAGGAAAAATGTATGCAGTCCCTTAACCACTTCCAGACTACTGAGTCTCTCCTGCTAAAGTACAGGGAATAGTCTTGCCGGTCTGGAATCACACTGTGAGTCTGTGTCCACTTGTACAATCATCCTGACAGAAGCATCTGCTTATTTAATCTCTCTGCGGACACATAAGTACTTATAAACTTACCCTGATGTCAACTACTAGCAGTATGAGAACCCAGTCAATGTTTATGCACTTGGAGAATGGGTCAGGCATTCAGACAAGCAGTGGTACAGTCAAATGTCTAGAATGTAAGCGGTCCCTTAACCACTTCCAGACTACTGAGTCTCTCCTGCTAAACGCCAGGGAATAGTCTTGCCTGGTTGGAATCACACTGTGAATCTGGGTCCACTCGTACAATTATCTTGACAGAAGCATGTGCTTATTTAATGTCTCTGCAGACAAATACGTGCTTATAAACGTATCCTGATGTCAACTACTAGCAGTGTGAGAACCCAGTCACTGTTTATGCACTTGGGAATGAGTCGGCATTCAGACAAGCAGTGGTATAGTCAAATGTGTAGAATGTATGCGGTCCCTTAACTACTTCCAGACTATTGAGTCTCTAATGCTAAAGTCCAGAGAATAGTCTTGCCTTTTTTAGAATCACACTGTGAATCTGTGTTCAGTCCTAGAATCATCCTGACAGAAGCATGTACTTATTTAATCTCTCTTCAGACATATAAATGCTTATAAACTTATCCTGATGGTAACTATTAGCAGTATGAGAACCCAGTCACTCTTTATGCACTTGGAGAATAAGTCAGGCATTTAGACAAGCAGTGGTACAGTCAAGTGTATAGAATATATGCAGTCCCTTAACCCGTTCCAGACTACTGAGTCTCTCCTGGTAAAGTCTAGGGAATAGTCTTGCCTGTCTGGAATCACACTTTGAGTCTGTGTCCACTTGTACAACCATCCTGACAGAAGCATGTGCTTATTAAAACTCTCTGCTGACACATAAGTGCCCTATAAACTTATCCTGCTGTCAACTATTAGCACTATGGGTACCCAGTCACTGTCAATGCACTTTCAGAATGACTCAGGCATTGAGACAAGCAGATGTACAGTCAAATGTGCACAATGTATGTGGTCCCTTAACCCCTTGCATTCTACTGAGTCAGTTCTGTAAAAGTCTAGGAAATAGTCATGATTGTCTGGAATCACACTGTGAGTCTATGTCGATTTTCTACAATCATCCTGACAGAAGCATTTCCTTATCTAATCTCTCTGCTGAAAAATAATCATTTATAAACTTATCTCGCTGTCAACTACTAGCACTCTAGGAACCCAGTGACTGTCTCTGCACTTGCAGAATGACTCAGGCATTGAGACACACAGTGGTACAGTAAAATGTGCACAATGTATGTGGTCCCCTAGCCCCTTCCAGTTTACTGAGTCTCTCATGCTAAAGTCTAGGGAACAGTCTTACAGGTCTGGAATCACACTGTGAGTCTGTGTCCAGTGCTTAAATCATCCTGACAGAAGCATTTCCTTATTTAATTTCTCTGCTGACACATAAGCGCTTATAAAGTTATCTTTCTGTCAACTATTAGCAGTCTGGGAACCCAGTCACTGTGTATATATTAGGAGAATGACTTAGGCTTTCAGACAAGCAGTGGTACAGTCAAATGTGCAATAATCCCTTGCAGACTACTGAATCAGTTGTGCAAAAGTCTGGGGAATAGTCATGGTTCTCTGGAAACACACTGATTTCTCTGCTGAAACCTAAGCACTTATAAAGATATTGGGCTGTCAACTAGTAGCAGCCAGGGAACCCAGTCACTGTCTATGCTCTTGGAGAATGAGTCAGGCATTCACACCAGCAATGGTGCACTTTGCTGTGAACAACTAGTAATCTAGGTACTCATTTACTGTGTATGCATTTGTAAAAATCGTATTCATTGTAATAATTATTCAATTAGTACCTGTGAACTCCAGTAAATTAATTGTGATTACAAAATGTAATAAGAGAAAAGTATGTTTTGAAGATTTATTAAAATAATTTTATATATATTTATTTTTTACAGATATTGTTTATCATCATTAAAATATAGTTATCATGACTAAAAAACACAAAAGAGAAAACAACTGAAAAAGGACTATTATTTGAAGAAAATTCAACATGTATTGGATGACTAACATGTAGGGAAAAAAAAAAGTCTATCGGTAAGAAAACAAAATAATTTATTTAAAACAATTTAAAGCCAAAAAGAGTATGCAGATTGTGGAAAGTACAAAGAAAGCCTCAACCAGAAAAAAAAATGCAAAAAAAAAAATGTATAAAAATTTGAAATTACATTCAACAGACACAATGTATGGTAAAAGGAGGCAGAGTCAGTGTAAAGAAAAAAGAAAGTAGATGTTTTACAATAGAGTTGTCTTTAATTTGTTGAAAGATGTGAAAAAATACAGACGAAGAGCAGCATTTTATAAAAAGAAAAAACAAATTGAAATTATTGTTGGGAAGGCTTTTGAATTAAAAAAGAATGTATTCATTTTAGTTTTAAAAAGAATTTGATCACTAGATAAACCAATCCATTTTATGAAGGCCGAAAGTAAGGAGAAAAGAGTAATTAACAGAACTCATTTTTGCAATAATTATTTTGGGTGAATGGAAACACAGTTCAAGTTCAGAGCCTTTCTTCAATGAAGAGAGTTATTTTCAGACCAATACTTTATTGCTTGCAGTTGATACCAGTGGTCGAGCTTATGAAGTTAGAAATGGTTGTCCTATTGAGAAAGAGAAGATGGCTTCTAGAAATGAAGAAGCACTAATAGCTGATGAAGTTCTAGTGAGACGTCCTAAGGCCCCAGTGTATAATTGGGATTTCAGTAGTATTTGTAGTATGCGACAGGAATCTATTGATATTTTACGCACATTTTTACAACAGTATAGTAAAAAAGTGTTAAAAAAAGATTAAGATGTTGCAAGGACTAGATCCTTGCAGAGCGAGAAAAAATATTGGTTTGCAAATTCATTCTCTGGCTTGACTTTCGATGAAAGTATGCATTTTTCATCATTTCAGAATGTTAGCAGTACATCAAATGCGGAAGTCAGTCAGAAGATTGCATTACGCAAAAAGTCTAGCACTAATGTTAAATGAGTTGAACAGTTCTCTTTTGCGTGGGTCAGTATTAGATGCCAAGAAGATTTGTGTTGAAATTGAGTTTTGTTACTTTGGTCGCGAAACTGACACATTAATAGAAGACGATGTTGAAGAGAATGTGGAACATACTACTACAAAAAATGTTGAAGAACAAATTACAAAGTTTAAGGTGATTTCAGGTGAAAGGCCAAAATATTTTTGTATTTGTTGCCTACGAACTCACTATAAAAATCAGACTAGGACTGTTGATCTATATTTAAAAAGTGAAAGAGAAAATAATGACAAGCGGAAGGAATTTGCAACTTATTTGTTGGTAGAGAATTGCTTTGATTTGGGTTCTGATCAGCGTATTTGTAAATATTGTTATAACAAATAAGACAAGAATAAAATGCCTGCTAGAGCTGACTATAATACTCTAGAGTTGGTAACTATTCCTTCTGAAATGATAGACTTAAATACATATGAGTCTATTCTGATTCAATGTGTGCACCCATTTCAGGCTATTGTTCGTAGGGTGCCTAAAACAGGTAAATTGCCTCATACAGATTTACAGAGAGGATTAAAAGGAATAGTTGTATATTTACTTCTAAATTTAAAGAAAAATATTGAAACTATGTGTGTTGAGAATGTAGAAAGTGAACCACTAATTATTCTAGTTAATGGTGTTCCTACTAAGAGTAAGAAAATCTGGCAAGAATTAGTGGATGTTAGGAAAGTGCAAAAGGCAACATTATACCTTATAAAAAACAATGATTACTACAGAAATGTGTATGTGGAAGACGAAGAAATACTTTTAGGACATGATAGTGAAATGTCAAGTGGTCAAAATGAAAAAGTGGACATGTCCAAAAGAGAAGAAATCTATTAACATTATAGTGCACATCCATTTCATTCAAAAGAAGTGATGGGGAATACTATTGAAATATTCCAAATGAAGGAAGCAAAGGGGACTTCCATGAGTGTATGGGAAACAAGTTTGGAAGCTCGTTGTTTTCCACAGCTGTTCTCAACTGGAAAAGGTGGACGATATGACAAACGATTGGTAGAGATTCCTGCATCAGAATATCTGACAACAAGATTGTATGCAGTAGATCCTAGATTTCGACAATGTATCCCATATATTTGTCATCTTTTGTTTGACAGACTTTTCTGGACTTTCATATGCAGTCAACCATATATTAAAAACAGGACTACATTTTCAAAATGTTTCTGCAAAGGAATTTATGGATAAAGTACATCAGAGAGACGATCATTTAGAATCTCAGCTGGTTAATTTGATGGCATGTCAGCGTGGTACTAATGAGTATTGGTACCGTCGTCATAGAGAACTTAAATATATGCTAAGGAACTTAGGAACTCCTACGTGGTTTGTTACCTTAAGCTGAGCTGAATACGCTTGGGATGATTTACTTGAATTTCTTTGAGAAGCAAATTCTAATATAAATAATATTGAATACAAGACACCAGGAGAATTGTGCTCTTTGTATACTGTTAATGTATGCAGATATTTCAATCATAGCTTTAAAGCTATGATGTATTTTATCTGTAATAAAAAGAATCCTCCTCTTGGAGAAGTACTGGATTTCTTTTGGAGAAGGAGTATCAAGCTAGAGGTACTCCTCATATATATATGCTGTTATGGATCAAGGATGCACACAAATTCAGAACTGATTCGGATAATACTGCCTTGTCTTTTATTGAAGAATATGTCACATGTGCTATACCAAAAAGAACAGAAGAAAACCCCTTAAGGCAACAAGTCTTACAATTCCAAAGTCATCGGTGTGGCAAATACTGTCAACGAAAGTACAAGTCTAAGGAAAAGTTTCATACCAAATGTTGTTTTGGATTTCCACGTCCAGTAATATCCAAAGGAAGAGTGAATAGTTTCATGTCAGCAGTGAGACATACCATTACTAGAAAATCTCCTAAAAATACATACAATTTGAAAAGAAGTGAAGAATCAAAGTATACCAATGAATATAATCCTGTTATTCTGTCAATGTGGAATGCTATTATAGATATGCAGTATGTTGCGGATAATTCCATTGCTGGTGCCCGGTTTGTGACATCTTACATAGCTAAATCAGAAAAGACAGAGTTTATAGAAATGTGAGAAGAAATTTCTCACAAGAATAGTCTTAGTAAGAAATTGTATAGTTTCAGTTTGAAGATGTTATCCCATCAAGAAATGGGAGCGAATGAATCCTCAGATCTGTTATCATCTGCAAGTTTATACTCAAAATCCAGAAGAATCATTTGAGTCTAGGTCTTGCTGCAAAGCGAAATCGAGTACTTAAATCTGTGCAAGAAATTGAATATTTAGCAGAAAAAAACCGGGAAGTACAGATATTGTCAAAACAAACATGTTGGACACATATTATCCAAATAGAAGTCATCATCTTGAGAACATATGTATCTATGAAGTGCTGAAATATTACACTTTTAAAAGGAATACTACAGAAAACATAAATGAAGAAAAATATGCAGTGATTGGTTCCGAAAGAAGTTTGGTGAAACAAAGGAAAGAAAATTTGATTAATCACAGAATACTCCTTCAATGCTTGTAAAGATAGCATAGAATGTACAGTTTTTACAAATTATCTGAAAATGTTGAACAATGAAATTGATCAAGAAGCTACTATTGCAGCTGAGATTGCTGGAGACAGTCAAAGTCCTGCTCCACTGAGTCAAGATCCACTAGGACAAACAATTCTTGAAAATGAAATGGCAATGAAATCGCCATGAATGAAGTGGAAACAGCAATGCATCAAGCTCAAGAAGATATTATGCAGTAAGGATACTTAGAAGAACTAAATGTTGAACAGAAAGAAATATATCAGCAAGTGAGACAACAGATTGACCATGAATTTCTTTATGAAAAGAAAGAATTCATATGCACATCATTTCAACCTAGCCGAATGCATGTCAGTGGTCAAGCTGGAGCAGGAAAAAGTTTCTTAATTAAAGTATTGACCAGTTATCTAGAGAATACAACTGACTCACATTTGCCTTGTGTTGTAACTGCTCCAACTGGGTTGGCAGCACACAACATTAAAGGAATTACATTACATCATTTACTTAAGCTACCTGTAGAGCACGAAAATAAATTGGAATATAACAAACTATCTGGAGAAGCTTTCTATGAAGTTTCAAGAGTGCTAAAGAAAATTAAACTTCTGATTATTGATGAGGTAAGCATAGTCTCAAACTTAATGCTTGCTTTTGTGCATTTAAAACAGCGTACGATGTCTAATTTGGAGGAAAACATGTGATAGTTTTTGGAGATCTACTGCAACTTACTCCTGTAAAAGGACAAACAGTATTTAAAACACTTGTACATGAAGACACCAAAAAGTCTTTGGGAAGTGTTGGAAACTTTAATATTTGGTCATTTTTTTAATACAACGAACTCATTAAAAAGAGGCGACAGGCAAATCATGTCGATTATGGAACTATTCTTCAAGATATAAGAATTGGAGTATTGACAGAACATGGCAAACAAGCTTTGCAAAGTTGTCTACTTACAAACTTGTTTCCAAATGAAAATATAGTTCCTGAAAAAATATATTAAAAAATTGCAGAAAATTAATCTATAATCTGCTTAATGCCAACAGTGCACAAGTGTTCTATATTCAATGAAGAATTTTTGAAGCTAGAAAATCAACAAATAATCAAAATGGAAGCCATTGATAAAATAGAGCATGAAGGAATCACTATTATTGTGACAGAAAAATTGAAAAACAAAATTATATTCTTTAGAAAAATCTATATCTAAAACTGCTGGTTTAGAAATAAATTTGTATGTATTTGAAACTGTCTGGTAATTTTACGGCGTAATTTGGATGTGGAAAAAGGTTTAGTAAATGGAGCAATGGGTAAAGTTGTTGACTTTGTTAATTATCAAAATAGAGATGGAATTGAATTTTTTTAAATCAAATTTTATCAGATTTAAGAAGTAAAATAAATTGGTCATTATTCAGTTTGTTTTTTTGCTTGTTGAAGATTTATATGTTCGTAGAAAACAGTTTCCCCTTTATATGGCGTATGCAGTGACTATTCATAAATCTCAAGGTTTACGTGTAGATAATGCTTTGGTAAACATTGGAAATACAGTTTTTAAAGAGGGTATGGCATATGTTGCTTTGTCCCAAGTCAGAACTTTGTCTGGATTATATTTTATTGATTTTGATGAGGGAAAGATTAGTGCAGATGCAAACTGTGTGAAAGAGTATAATTAGTTAAGAAGAGTGTAATCTTCCAATTTAGGTGAATATCCTGCATATGAAAAGCGTGTAGTAGGTCGAAAAAGAAGATATGATAATATCTGTAGTGAAGCTATAGAGAAGGGAAAAAATCAAGATAATGCTGAGATTGCAGGCAAAAAGAAAAAGGACACTATTGAAGAGATTGTTGGATAGCAGTTGGAAAATAGTTCAGGTATCAACTGCTATGCTAATGTAGTAGTCAATGTTGTTTTTTTTCTAGAAAGTTTGCAACAGCAAATTATGGAGAATCGTGAAAAAAGATTTTGTTCCATGTTGCATTGTATTTATGAAAAATTGAGAATTGATAAAAGGAAAATGCAAAGTGTTTCTGATATTCATATTCTTTTGGATATATGTTCTGGTTCTACACAATTCATGCAGAATATTTAACAAGATGCTTAGGAATTTTTAATGTATATGCTTGCAGTATTAGCAAATGAAGGAATAGAAATTGAAAATCTTTGTTGCCTTCATTATAAATGGGAACATGAATGTGAAAATTGTATGTTTTCCACCTAGCACTAACATAGACACTGAAAGATTTATATATTTGACATTACCAGACTCTAAAACAGTGTCTTTCAACAAACTAGTTAAAGCAGCAAATCAAAACATGGAGTGTAGCCAATGCAAATCAGAAATGTTATCCACATTATTTAAACAAAGATTTGGACAATTTATAATTTTAATGATACAACGTTGTACAGCTGATGGAAGAAAATTGGAAACTTTAATTAAACATTTTGTAGCAAGTCAACTATCAATATCAGGAAGAACTTTTGTAGCAGTTGAAAATATTTTTCACAATGGTCCTTCTACAACATCTGGACATTACACTGTCTGTTTGAAATGCAATAAAGGATGGATATATTGTAATGATGCACATTTAGTTTTTAAACATCGTTTGCCTTTTGAATTACCAAATTCCTACCTAATATTTTTAAAGGCAAAGTTTTAATAACATAATTCGGCCTATTAGGAATATTTTAAAAAGTATTAATATGATTACTATTGGCCAATTTCAGTGTAAAGGATTTCAGGAATACCATTTGGCCTAGAGCAAAGGTAATAATTTCAATTAAGGACTTTTTATTGAACATTCTCACAGCATATATTTTTAAAGAACATCATTTAGAGTATATAAAAAATATAAAGAATTGTTCATTGAAATATTATTTCAGTTATATCATATTGAAGTAAGAAAATTCTCTTAGAAAGAAGCATTTTATATATGTGAGATTTTTGTATTATATGGTGTGTTATTGAAGAGGTTATTTTTATGGAATGTTGAGAGATACTTGACTATATTGAAAATATTTTTGACACAGATTTGTTTTTTTTAAGCAATCTTATTGATTGTTTTTTTTTTACCCGCTGTTATGTGATGAGCAATATTGAAATCACTGTTTGTAGTGAAATTCAATGTATTATAAGAACAGCAAATAAGGAAAACAAAATAATTCATATAATGTTAAAATTATGTTGTGTTGTAAAAAATATAATATTATATATTATTACTGTATTTTTTCTTCTCTTTCACAGATCCTAATTCTAAAGTACGAAATGTTAAGAAATTTAAATTGTAAAAAACAACTAAAAAATCGTTAAGCATTTTTTTATATATACTACTGTCAAGGTAAGATTAAGTAATGCAAACACTATCAATTTATTTATTTATTTATTTATTTATTTCGCATACTTATAGAGCGCATACCTGTCACCCAGAGGGCATCCTGGCGCTTTGATCAGAAAACCCCACACTAAACAGCGCAGACACACAACCAATTACTTGGGAAATAGATAGGTCTTTAAAGCCTTCCGGAATGGAAGATAGTCCTGGTGGCTCCTCAGAGTGAGTGGGAGAGAATGCACTACTAAATTCAGCTGTGCCCTATATATATAAACCTCTAACCAACTACTAAGTATAAATTCACTATACATTGTCTTTGTAATGCTGTAATTATTGTACTTACAAGTCATGAACTTAAGTAAAGGCCTAGCTAGTAACACAAGTACAGCTATAATATTTTGAGCACTATTCAAGCAGATCTCTAACTAGCTAGTTATTATCGATACACTCTTCTAAATACCCAGTTAGTACTTATACAGTGTAGGAATTGTCCAGTCTATCCCATGCACTTCTTTAATCACTTATCTACCAGTAGCTACTTATCCTATCACTCCACCAATACATAAGCACATGTAAATTAAGTGTTCACTCTGTTTGCAGCACTGTCATCATTCCAGTTACTAGTGGTATTCTTATAAAATGACTTAGGCACAAACACAAGCACACATACAATATAATGTGCATAATCCCTTCAAATCTCTAAGTAGATACATACTATTCGTCCACTTCATTAAATAATGAAGTAGTACCCATGCAGCGTAGGACACCTCCTGTCACTCTCATGCAATTCTTCAATCACCCAACCAGCACTTTATTCCACATGCATCAAAATAAGATTTAGCGATTCTGAAATAGCGAGAAATAAGAAATCGCTATTAAAGAATCGTTAAACCTATTGCATGAAAAAAATCTGTAAATATTTGAGATTTCTTAAAAATCGCTAAAATATTTACTGATTACTTATTTGCCGAATCTTTATTTGCGAATTCGCAATTACAGAATCAGTAAATGCGAAAGCGCCAATCATCTCATGTAGATGACATCACACGCAGGAAGTGATTCCCAGATTCCATACACCTGTGCACAGGGAGAGACTGAGGACGAGGAAGACTGTTGATGCTCAGACTGGAAAACACTTCTACCTGCAGCTGAGACAAACAAACACCATGGAAACAGCAAAAAACAACAAAAAGGAGAAGACAGGAAGAGGAAGATTAAATTCAGCAAGAGGGAATTGGAAATACTGACTGAGGAAGTTGTGCAAAAACATGACCAGCCGTTTGGTAAACTATCCCTGCATGTTACAGAGTCAGTGAAGAGGAAGGGATACAAGCCAGGGTCAATTCTGTGGGGGTAACACACCGTGACATCAGCAACCTACAGAAGAGATGGTATGACCTGCGCAGCCGGGCAAAAGAGAGAGTGGCTCAAAGGCTGGACTCTGCAAGAAAAACAGGAGGGGGGACATCCACTCAGTCTGCAAACACCCCACTGGACGACCTGGTGATATCCACTCTGCAGCCAGAAGAAGTTGTCGGGATCACGCAGATTGACACCTCAGGACATGCGGGGACCTTCCAAGGTAAGAGTACAATCAAGCATATTTTCATAGAAATGTAACCCAAATTGCCACAAATGTAGACCCTGCGTAGTGTAACAGACATGAGTCCAGTCCATCTCTTACTTGCAACCCCCTAATGCATTGTGGGAGTTGTATGCATAGAAATGTAATGGCAAAGCATGGAGGGAGTAGCACAGCTCAACTGCATCAGATTATAGCAAGGCATTGACAACAGTCGACTTTCTACAACACAGAAGTCAATTTATAAGACCCCTGTAAGCACAATGTCACAAACATGTGCAAAAAAAATGATCTTGAACTGTTCCCCTCACAGATGCAGCACAGGAGAGTGACGTGCCAGACGTCCACGATTCTGAGGGGCATACAGAACATCCAGATGAGGAACTAGAGATGCAAGCATCCTCGCCCCAACCTGTTCACACTCATCGCAGGAGAAGAGTCCAACCACTGCCGGATTTGGATAGTGATGAAGACACCCAGAAAGGAGTGCAACCACAGGGCACTGCCTGTACACCACCACCCCACCACCGGAGGGAACAACCCCGCAACGTCACAGTCCGTTCCACAGGCAAAGGCCAAGTGCATTTCTGAGGTCTGCTGGGGACGATGGTGAAGCTGCCTGCAGCATGCTGGAGTCCAAGATGCTGAGGGTCCAGCACCTGCAACAACAAAAACATGCGTATTATGCAGGAGCAATTGGGAACAATGGTCACACACATGGGTGGTATATGTGACTGCATGAAGGAGCAGACAACTGCAGTTGTTGAGGGGCTCAGGGCACACTGTGAGAAACTTGACCGTGTAGCAACAGCAATTGAACAGATATGCAGGGTCATCCAGGCTGAGCATGTCTCTAATGCCAGGAGGCAACAACATTCTATGGGGCGTATGTGCGGACACACCATGGCCATCAACAGGCTGAGTACTAAAACAGCTCACCTTTACAGGCGTGCAGTCGGCATGCAGGTTGAGATGACCCACTGCTGTGGGGATGTGGCCAGGGGCCTAATCCAGGTCACCACTGCTGTGGAAGGGCTACAGACAGCAGCAGCCTGCTGGACCGTCATGCATGGAGGGGGGGGACAGTGACGAAGCCTACCACCTTAGCAGCCTACTTGAGCCTGTGGCACATAGCAGGAGGCGTAGTAGTAGAAGTCAGGTAGGCACAGAAGGCACCATGTCAGATGTAGTTGGGCCTACTACAAGGGCCACAGGAGGGCGTCACAGGAGGAGTTAGACATTTGGACCTTCAAACAATCTGGTGAGGTAACCAGATATGCGTTGCATAGTCACACTGAAGTTGCAGTCCCAAGGCAATGGAAGGTAATTGTATGTACATGGTATGTGTGAATTAACATAACCACACAACTGTCACATTAAACCTTCAAGCAAATACTGTGTTGTCATGTGCTTACTCACCTCAGAAGTAATGTTGCATGATTTCTGCTCTTTTTTGTCTGCCCTCTGCTGCTTTTGGGCAGCCTGCTGCATGGGGTGGTTGTGTCAGCTGTATGTCCTGTTCTGGATCGCTATCAGAGTCCACCAAGGGTATGCCTCTATTAGTGACTATGTTGTGCAACAAAGCACACGTTGCCACAATCTTGCAGCTTTTCTCCTGACTATATTCTAGTGCACCCCCGGTCTTGTGTAGGATGTGGAATCGTGATTTTAGTACCCCAAATGTCCTCTCTATCACATTGCGCGTCGCTATGTAAGCACAATTGTTTCATCGCTCCCTTTGTGTGGCAGGATTCAGGTATGGGGTGAGTATGTAAGACCTCACAGGGTATGCGCTATCACCTACAGGATGTGAGAGATAAACATACATTAGTCACTGCTATGTGTCACCATGGCGAGCGGTTTTGAAATTCAGCATTATGTATATTTACCTAGAAGATATCCTTCTCCAAACTCCCCCGCAAGTAGATGTCTACGTATACCACTGTGCCGGAAGATGTAGGCGTCATGTGCACTGCAAAGGTAACTTGCCACTATGTCAGTGATGAGTGTTTTGGAGTTGCATGTTGAATGAATGGTAAGATTTCCAGTTGCGGTAGATACACTCATTCACTGCAGGAGGACATAAGGGTACATGCGTCCCATCGATACAACCAATCACATGTGTGAACTGTGCAACCTGATAAAAATGTAATTTGGTTTGCATCCATTCCTCTGGTGTCATGGGGAACCTGATGTGGTGGTGTATCCTCTGCAACATGGCATTTAGGAAACTGTTAAGAAAGCGCAATAGTGCACTTTGGGAGACCCCTCCAGCTGCTGCAATTGCTTCCTGGAAGGTCCCTGAAGCTAGGAGATGCAGAGAACACAGGACCTGCACATGAGTGGGTATGGCATGTGTCCTGGGGGTCTGCCGTATAGGATCTAACTTAGCAATTAGATCTAGGATAGCTGCAGCATTCAGCCTCGATTTATCATAGATCTTGTCCTCCGTCTGCCCTAGCAATGTGACAACCACTCTAAATATTCTCTCCTGGATCCTCCTTCTCCTGTGTGCTGCTGCTCTCAGCCTCATCCTCCTTGCCACGATGTAGAGCGCTGCTATTGTTCGTCATTGTGATGCATTCTGGGACTGTTTAAGCAAGTTTGCTGATGCTTTCCACCTGTTTTTGCTTATGATTTGATTTCTTCTAGTTTAAGGAATGCAAATAGCGATTTCTGGCTAGTTCTGTATTTGTGAAGACGGGATGCATCCCATTTAGCGAAATCTTAATTGCGCTTCATAAAATACAGAATCGGTACAGTGATGTCATGAGTGATGTCACTGACCATGTCATGAGTGATGTAATACGTGATGTCATCAGCAGTGCATTGCAGGCGTGTGAGTTATAGTTAGCTGAACTAACTATAACAGGGGAATTTCTATGGTTTTGTATGATTGAAATGTCCAACTAACTATAATGCCCCTGAAACCTATGGTTTCTCAGTGAATTTCATAGGTTTTTAAATGCAAATTCCTAACTATAACGTGCCTGAAACCTATGCTTTTTTCAGTGAATTTCAAAGGTTTTTTAAATGCTAGTTTCAAAATATACCTATAGAGGTGGGACATGTAAAGAAAGAAGAAACAGAGGTCCTCAAAGACAAAGAAAAGTGCAGGAAGAAAGAAGATGTGCAGAAAGAACAAACATATCTACACACACATCCACTCATTCACCCATACAGTCACTGATACATGCTACGCACCGACCTATGCTTGGATGTGTAGTCACATCGAGCTCGATGT